>NW_024582987.1:176493-178508 GCF_018398535.1 Haplochromis burtoni | reverse complement strand
TGTGTGTGTGTGTGTGTGTGTGTGTGTGTGTGTGTGTGTGTGTGTGTAAGAGTGCATGGGTGACTTACAAGAAACCTCTAACCTCTACCTTAAGGTCAGCACAAATGTCCAGCAGTCAGATTTGAGGTTAAATGCATGTGAAGCAAAGGTTCTTGTGAAAGGCTGAAGTGACTCACAGCACATCTGGGTACCAGAGAGAAGTAAAACAGAGCGGTTTATACAATACTGTACAAAGGTCTTGAGCCACCCATTTATATTTTGCTTAGAAAATAAGTGCAGTGATTTATTGAAACGTGCAAACATACATGGAAGTACAGTATTTGTTAAATCTAATGAGCTTGAAAGTCAAAATTGGGTATAAGCCCCTTTATTCTTCACAGCTGCACAGCCTTACCTCTCTTAGGCAAGACTTCTTGTTGCTTTACAAGATGATCCTACACGGTTTCAGTAATGTTGATGTTCGAGCTCTGGGGAGGCCAATCCATGACTGATAGTGTTGCATTGTGTGCTTTTCTGTCAAGCAGGGAGCCTGAACAAGTGGTAGAGCTAAAAGCCAAGCTTAGGAAAGCCTTCCCTGAATAAAAGCTGATTTTGGGAACAAGGTAAGATTACAAGTGCTTATAGTCTCACTGGTCTCAGAATAAAATAAACTGAGAGGGGAAATAAACAGAGGTTAACATTGTGGTTTTACCACTGATTACTGCTGTCACATTAAGTTGCAGAAGGGCAATGATGTTGTCTTGTAGTAGACGGTGTCTAGTATAACATTAATTATATGTCTGCAATTTCAGCATTTTACACAAACTCACACCAAGACTTTTGTCCCATTTGAAACACAGACAGACTCCACACAGTGGCCGTTTGGCTTTTCTTTTGCTACATCCTTTATTGTTGATTTCGAATCACTGCATTGTCTTTGAAAAACATTCGTAATATAATGACTCAATTCCCACTTTAGTGAACAACAGCCACCGACTTTTATTTTCTCTATATTGGATTATATAAGAGGAAACAAAATGTTTTTCCCTAAATTTAGACAAGTGCTCTTTTCTTTTAAACTTCATCTGAACCTTTTTGAGCCAGTTTCATATCTCCATATTTTATTTATTTGCCTACAGACGTGGGGCATCATCACAGCACAGTGGTGCAGTGGTTAGCACTGTGCTTCACAGCAGGTTTGGGGTTTGAAACTTGCCTGCTTTCCCTTTTAGAGGTTGCATGTTCTCCCTCTGTGACTTTGATTTCCTCCCACAGTCCACAGCACATTAACTGGTGTTTCTGACACTGACTCTGGATGTGATGTAGCAGAAAAGAGCAAAGAACAAAATGAGACAGGGGCAGAACAGTAACCTTTTTACTGTAAGGCAACAGTGCCTTTTTTTGTAATTGTGCAAAACGTTCATGTTTTATCTCCTTTTCCTTATACTGACGTTTGCATCAGCAATGGAACATAAAACAAGGATGGAAGTGTTAATGATCGGGCTTTAAACTTACAGCAAGCCTTTGAAATATTAGCTTTTGTTGAACTCAGCACTTGAAAATCTCATGCTTGCCACAGTGCTAGCAAATAGGGCTTGCAAATCTTGTTTTAATAACATTACATGTAAAAAGTTGGGATAATTTTTCTTTTAGTTAAAAGGCTCAGGCAAAAATCCAAAAAATGAACAAAGTAAACTGCATCATTCATCGCCCAGTACTTTGGTGAAATTTTATTTTTAAATTTATTTATTAGGTTGGAATGGGACTGCAGTGCTGTTCAGGGTATATTGTTAAGTTTTTACTGTGCCGACTGTCACGCTATAAATTTCGCATGCACATCTCAACGTTTGCATTCATTTTCTTGCTTGATGGTAGAAAACTGAAAAAATGCAATGTGTGTGTACATGTTTAGACATCTTTGTGAGGACAGAAAATTAGCATCCCACTATACAGGGAGTGCAGAATTATTAGGCAAGTTGTATTTTTGAGGAATAATTTTATTATTGAACAACAACCATGTTCTCAATGAACCCAAA
>NW_024582987.1:148187-166156 GCF_018398535.1 Haplochromis burtoni | reverse complement strand
TTACATTAAAAGAATGTGACTCTGCTTAGAGTAAAATTAACTCTACTTTTGCAAGGAGACTATTAACACCAAAAAATGTAACACTTTTGAATTTGCTGTGTATCTAGGTCCATGTAAACAAGCTACTAAAACAATCTTTAAGAAGAGTGATAATTAGCTGGAAATGTATGATTGTTTCTGTGTAATAACCTAGAATCTGAATTTGAGGTCAAACCTGGACACTGGGACAGCAGAGTGGTGAGTCCAGTTCCTCAGTTTTGCTGGAGAATATGGCACCAAATTGGTCCCGTAATATTATGCAGGTCATGTAGTTTTGCTGCACAACTACTTTAAATTCATGGTTATAAATAATAAGAAGAAAAAAAATAAAAGCAATTACAATTATAATAAAGCGACCATCTGGTGTGTGTGTGTGTAATCTGTAGCTAAATAGCAGATGCAAACAGAGACAAAACAGCAGCAGGGCAGCACTTGCATTCCAATCGTGTCCACTGTTTTGGCTCCCAGGAAGCTTTCATCCAGCAGTCCAGAACACTGTGCATCTAATCAGTGCTTGCACAAATACTGAGTAAACACAAACATACACACAGACATACACGGGCTGACTGAGCGAAATGAGCCCCGCTCAGAACACAGGAGAAATATCAGATGTGAAAGAAAGGGTAGACCACAGGACAGCGATGACCGTTCTGCGGTGACTTTGAACCGCTCTTCACCGGCGCTGTCCCCTCTTTTTTGTTTGTTTATTCTGACTTCTGTGAAGGCATGCTCAGCATTCGCCTGGATGGCAAAAACACATATTTGACCTTTGCATAGGGGCATGCGCAAACATAGCAATCAGAATGTCAACATAAGAAGACACAGCATGGCCATACTTAAACAAACATGTACTGAGATGCTGACTAGCTCCACAGTTTGTACTTGACAGGTACGTAAGTTGAGACTAGCGACATCATACAGAGTCAAAGCTGACATTTCTTAACTTCGTTCCCATAAATATTGGGTCACTTTGTTTTTTTTTAGTCATGTGTACTTCGGGAATCAGAGGGTCATTTTGCAGTGAATTGTGGAAAATGATGGGGTCATTGTCATTGTTTTTAAAATTTCCAGCAGCGTACTCCAAACTGCTCCAAACTCCAAACCATCATCATTGTAGCTGTTGTGAGCGTCTACTCCGATAGATGTGATGCAGACAGCATACAAAGTAATCTAAAAAGCATCTCTAAATGACCCCAAGCATTATGCAGCTCCTTTGCATTATATTCTGTATGAAAACAGGACAGCACTGATTGAGCTTAATATCTGTCGGGGACTCAGTCAGGCTGTTCGCTACAGCACTCTGTGCTTCATGCTGTTGTGCCCTTGGTAGAGTTTAATAATGTAGTTTAACTGACATGGCCGTGGACTCGCTTGCTATTGGTTAAACCAAAGACTTTGATATTTAATTCCCCTGTAAATAAATTCAATCAAGTCACGGTCATACCAAGGTTAAGGCACATGTTCTCCCCGTGTAATGCTGAAACTACGAGCATCTGTCATTTATATGGATGTCACTCGCCCTGTTGTGTTTCCTTCTCTTCCCCCTTCTCCTCCTCAGGGGTGGGATTAAGCAGCTCGTGTCATTCATGAATCCTTCTGAGCAACTCCTCAAATCCCATGCCGCTTTCAAAACACAACAATGCTGAGACCAGTGTTTGCAGATAGGAGATTCAGAGCATGACCTGTGTGATGAGGGGCACGCCATACCATCAACTAGTCAGTCCCTGGTTTGATGCCTGACTTATTTGCACCCTTCATGTTAATCTTCCTGCTTTGTGCTGCAGCTAACCTATAAGGCAAATAAATAAATAAGAAAATTGCTATGGAATTTGGTCCTCATATTGAATCTGATGTAAATAGGACACGTGTTGTTGTCATGGGTGTAGTCTTCTTATTTCTTAATTGAAAAGTCATGTCATGTTATTTGGCCCACGGTGTGGTTCGGAGAGTGCGCACTTGTTTGTCTCTTTGTGTTTGACAGTGACAACAACTCGGCTCCCATAATCATAAGTTTATACCACCTGTTCTTGGATAGTGCCCCAGGTATTGTTCTGTTTACACATTTGTCCACAGTGACAGCACGAGCTATTTAAACATGCATACTGACAATGACTGACTTCAGCAGCAGTGGTGGTCTGGGAGATTACATGAGAAGCGCCTTCAGGGAGCTGTCGTGATTTGGAACTAAACAAATCAGCTCAATTAAACTTGTGTGTGGGACTGTTGTAGACGGCGGCCAAACAAGCTAAACTCAATTCTGCTCAATTAGAATTTTGTAAGTTTATTGATGTGATCCTTCATAGAAGACCCAGTTTTTCATGCAACCCCTTGGTAAAAACTCACTGCACATCCCCTGTTACCGTGACCCTGAACTGGATAAGTGGAAGTAAGTCGACGAATGGATAGGTTATTGCTCTAAAACAGAGAAAAATAATTCATTAAATACCAGGATCACTGCAGATTAGCTTTTGTTTGTTCTACTGGATATGCTACAGTTTTAATAAAATGTTATTTAGCCTGCATTAAACACTTTACAGACACATGCTGCATCTGCTTATTCCTGCTCTGTCCAGTCTGCTGCTGTAATAATGTGGAACTAATAAATCCCATCTTACATAAGCATGTATTTAGTAACTCTTCCCCTATGAATAGATACTGAGAAATCTACCTTTGTATTATGATTAGATGACCAGTAGTTTTATTTGTTGGTAATGACACAAAATGTGTTGACAGAAATGTATTCCCTGATGCTCTCAGAGCCTCTCCATCACTGCTTCATCCCTTCTGAATATTTCTCCATTTTCCACATTATCTAACACTTGTTAAAACCTGCGAATGGGCAAAAGCTCAATCACTGTGAAAACACAACGACACGCACTCAGTTTAAATGACAATATGTTGTTTATTTTCTATATTTTCAAGGTTTATTATTTACAAACAAAATAAACAAAAAAAAATCAAAAAGATTTTTTGACAAACACTGTTTGTCTGCATATTCTTGTAAGAAAGTTTACATTTATCTTTCTTTCGTCCGTATTAAGTAACCGACTGACAGTTCTTTTTACTCTAAGCCTTGGATTACATGAATGAGCTGAACAGTGATCATGTGAGTGGGGTTTAAGAGGACCGAGCAGCTCACCGTCGCTCCCGCCCCTCCTTCCACTACGCATATCATCAGTAAACATATGAAACCTGTGGTCGTCAAAACCAAATCAAAGATTTGGCTCGTCCTCTCTGGGCATTGTCAGTTCTTTTTGCATCTCTTGTTTTTTTTCTTCTCCAAACCAACAAAACAAGAAACAAAAATATACAAATATATGTGCTGGTTTGTTGAGAGTCTCTATACTGCTAATATGTAAGCTCATTAGTTTGTGTTATACATCACCATTAATGCCCATTCCAGTATGTTAGTTGCGATTGGTATAGTGAAAAAAAGCACATAGTTGGGAAGCTCTCCCTCCAAAGGCAAGTATCAAAAACAGCACAAACCAACAGTGCCGCTGTCCATCTCGACTGTGAACTAGTTCCTATACACTATGGCGTATTCACGATTAAGCGCTCTTCGTTGTAAATAGAACATCTCCACCCAAATACCCGGAGATATTGCTCCCTCACTGCGACATCTAACCTAGCTGAAAGAATCTACATGTTGTTATTAGTAAGTCAGAAAGTGCAATTCAAAACAAAGACAATGACTTAAAATGTTTTGCTTTGGCCAGTTTCCTTCCACGCGTCGATATTCAACCCAAACGTCAGTGGTTAGCTACAAAGAAAGGTATAAAGGTGCTCAAATTTGTACAATGTCTCACTGGTGTCACTGCAAGTCTAAAGATTGCACTTCTTCTTTATTTATTTATTTTTTAAACTGTACATAAACCTCACTGAATATCTATATAGCTTGACTTAGAATGTTAGAAACACCTGCCTCTAAAAGTTCGTACCGGAAGTAAAGATACCAATTGGATAAACGGAGACATTTGGCCATCTTCATTGCTTACTCCTTTCTCGTCTAAAAACACTGAGACATAGAACACATAGAGTATAGTAAGGATGATTGCGTAGTAGTGTGCAGAAGTGCCCCGGACCACACCCCACCCCGTCCCACCCACCCACCCCAATATGCACCAAGCTCACACTCATAACAAAGGATGGAACATGGCTATAGTTTAGGCACAAATACTTTAGAATGTCCATGTGAAAAGTCAATGCTTCTGTTCACACACAGATAACATCTAGGCAGACAGACAATGAACAAAAACATAATCTAACATTACATTTAACGTCAACATTTTTGAGATAGTATCTTTTTAAGTATTTGTGACAGCGCATGCTTTCGTGATGGGGTTGACTGTATTGGTACACTATCGGCACAACCTGTAGTGAAGAGCCATCTTTTAACATGGTTGCTGTGAGGGCTTAGTCACTTTAACCTGATGGGACACGGGTGCCATGGTGACTCTGACTCTGAGTAGAAATTCTGCACGGCCGAGACATTTGATCAAGAAGACCGCATAAGCACGGCCGTCTTCTATAAGCAGGAAAACGACTGGTCGTCCTGAGATTTCGTGTAGATTTAAATATTCAAAATATTCCCTTTGACAGATATTAAAATATTGCTTGCTCGACCTTGCGTCCATGCCTCAAAGTCCTGGTCAGTTTAGAGTAGCTAAGCCCACATAATGGATTTACATGAGACAGAAACCTTAATGCAAACCAGCATTTCGTTTTTTCTGTCACTAACAGCGGTTTATAAACAGCTCTCAGTGTAAATGTCCTCCTGCACAACTGAGTGACTGAATACTTGATGTCTTGAAACTAAAACATAGGTACTAGAAATGTTGTGCTTCAACTGATATGACAGCAGTACAGTACAAATGTACACCAGGAGCTGGTTAGCTCAAAATCTAAATTGTGGTTTATATATAAAAGAAAAGGAAATATAATGGGTAAAAAAGGAAAGAGAAAGTCTAATTTTCACACCTAAGCCATACATGTTCATACCAGCTGTGTGGTAAATGATCCCTGGCAGTACTTTGGAGTTACGTTATAGAAAAGAAGCATTTGCTTTTAATAGGATGACACTGAAACGAAGTTGTGTATTGTAGGTAAATACTGTATACTGTATGTCCACTCGATGTTAAATCAGAAACTACGCTAGGACTAAGGGTAGTATACAGAGAGACAGAAAGAGAGAAGATAAGATTTATAAATGTCCTTCAATCAAGTAGTGCTAGCTATTGCATTAAGGTTTGTTTATCTCTCATAAATGATATCCAGGTTCCTGATAGAAGTAAGACATTGTTATGATAGAGAATGCACCACACAGTATCTGTAAATACTAGATCTACAAAACTATTTACAGGACACATATAGTTAATTTTTATGTCACAGTCTATTGCATAATGGTGATAATCTTTAGTTTATAAATACTATAAATATACACAGAAGTTTTAAGCAACATTAAGTAACATCTCAGCCATCAGAAATCAGAAATAGAAAACAATAACATCCATCCATATCTGTGCACACACTTCATTTTCCTCCAAAATAAACAAAGAAAGCAGCATTTCTAATATCTATTCCCTTTGGACCCATAACACTGCCATGGTTTGTGTGTGTGTGTGCGCCTCTGTGGGGATGTAGTGGTTTATCAGACTGTATTTTTCATCGCAGACAGCAACGGGATAGTTACAGTATTGTTATTTTGTTCTTAGGTGAGTTTCCAGGAAAATGGTTTGAGACCGATTGTGTGCTTGTTAAGATTATTGGTCGGCATTATTTGCATTTATTCTTCCACAGTGGTGCTAAAGCTGCTTAATAGGAGAAGATAAGTTTGCTCTTCTTTTCTTTTAGTAGAAAATGAAAAAGTCATTGTGAGAGTCCACAATGCAAACAAGTTTTTAAAAAAATCAAGAGCAAAAGCAAACAAAAAAATTCAATGAAAAATAAAAAAAATGTAATTTATAACTATATCTATATATCTATATCTATATATATATAGATATATAATTCTTTACATTTCTCAGAAAGGAAGACTCATGTTTATACTACAGATTTAAATTGCCATTGCCAATGTTGTTGGAGTTTTTTTTGACATGGTCCCATGCACACAAACACACACATCCCCGTGCACACACGCTTTCACACGCTTTCACATATATATATATATATATATATATATATATATATATATATATGATCAAAGAAAGGACGTGTATCTGTATAATATACATTCTTAAGTTTAGGGAGACAAAATTGTCTAAAATATAATACATGGGTTATATATACAACATTTCTATGAGGTTACTTTAGAAGAAAATTGGAGAGAAAGAAAACAATGCCAAAGTTCCTCATTTTGACCTCTTTTGTTCTAGCTCCATTAAAAATGATTTGAAACATATTTCTGTTTAAAAAAAGAGAGGGAGGGTAAAATGGGATCATAAATTTGATGCAAAACGCATTTTGTCTTGCTCAGTTTCTGTACTGCTGAGCACTGAATCTCTTCTAGATCCGGGAGAATCCCTGTGCTGGGTTGAGGATGAGGACGCTGCTGCCACTGCTGCTGCAGCTGCCACTGCTGCTGCAGCTGCCGCTGCTGCAGCTGAGCGCACGGGAGGCAAGGCTCCTGACGACATCTGGCGGAATAAATTGACCCGCTGGGGCACAGTGGTGCGGATGCCACTCTGTAGATTCATTCCCTGGATCACCGCTGCTGTGGGTGGCACGATGGAGGCCAGGGAGTCTCCTGAGGTGGGATGCACTCTGGGCCCCAGAGATGTGTCATGTGGTAGTGATGGTTGGGAGGCTGATAAGTGTCGGATGTCTCGACTCAAGCTGCCTGATTGTAGAGCCTGCGTGCTCTTGTGGATGTCCCCCCGCTGAGGTGAAGGGACCTGCTGCTGCTGAGGTGACGCCTGCTGCTGCTGTTGTTGTTGCTGCGCTGCAGAGGATGTGGCTGCAGTTGGCGCAGCAGGCTGCTGAGCAAGCTGTTGCGTAGACAGAGATGGCTGGGGAATGGGTTGCTGGATAAGGGACAGCTGGGAGGCTGTGGGGGAGCCATACTGGAAGCTCCGGTTAGCCAAAGGGGTCTGCACAGGCGGGCTACACATGGCAGCTGTGAAGGAGCAGGGAGACATGATTGTGCCTTGCTGTAGTGGGGTCTGTGACGAATTTAGGGTGCCACTTTGAGTTTGGTAAAGCCCCTGTGCTGCAGCAGCAGCAACGGCAGCGGCTGGCATCATGCGGGCAGCGGAGGCATTAGCAATAGCTGAAGCGCTGTAGGTCAGGGGTACAGAGGACTGCTGCAGCTGAGTGGTGCCAAAAGCAGTGGAGAAGGGCGGCTGGGCTGGTGAGTTAATAATGGAATTTCCTGACATTGGTGTTGAGTTCATCCCGGTTACCGACTGCTTGCGGTCCACCATCATTACCATCTCCCTGTCCTGACGGATAATCTGCTTCAGCAGCTCGTTCTCCTGTGTGTTGAAAACCCCGGCGTTCAGATCCTTCTGGAACTTCTGCAGCAGCAACGAGTTCTTCTTCCCTGTTGGGGTGCAGTCAGGACACGTGAATACACACAGCCACGGTAAACTTTGGATAAACTATACTGCACCACAGGAATAAACAGGATACGGGTCAGTAAAGACGCAGCTTGTGGGTTTTAATCACACATTAGCTTCTTCCTTTGATCAAGGCCAATTCTTTAACAGAGGCATTTCACTGTATTCATTCCACATTCATTCATAAATGGGCTACTTTTAACCACACAAACTGCATCTTTACACATTCACTAAAGGCTGTTACAGTGAATAAACCTTTAAAAGACATTAAATGGAAATGACTGTGGGAAATATACAGTTTGAAGGGGTGAAGGACACGTAAGGAGACAAAGATTACTGAAAGTGTGACTTGATAGCACAGACTGTGAAGTGGACAGTGAAACACAGAAGAATACTGATGAGTTGTACCCACACATGACATGACTGATTTTAGATATTTTAGAAGAAAAGGGTCTAAGGCTTAATTTAAAGCCACGGTCTAGCTACATGGTCACATTGACATCAAAGCCATAACACATCACAAGGGCATTCTGCGTAACATCTATAGTGTGGAAACAAAGTCAAATAAGAAGAGAATATATCTTATTTTATACATTATGTATCATATACATAATGTATAAAATCTAACTAAATATTAATCATCTAACCACACAATGAATGGGATTCTCTTCAAGTTATATTTTATATTGACTAGTGCAAAGCAGTTTGTCTGCATATTTAAACAAAACACAGTATTCCTTTAATACTGTAAACAAACTGCTTTTAAAAAGTACTCCAGTCATATGCACTATAAAGGGCATTTTGAGCCCACAGGAAACTCTTTCCTAGCATGTCACAGGTCTTGAACCGTAATAATAAAAGGCTTGGCAGATGGTTTTTTAAACACCAGCCACTTTTGTGGCTTTGGGAGTTTGAGTAAAAAGAAGAAACTGTTGTAAATGGGCATATAAAGACATCTTCAAACGAGCCTGTCTTAGAAGGAATTGCCAAATCTAAAGACCTAATAAACATATTTACTTTGAGTGATAGTGTCCAAACGTCTTCATGGGAAGTGTTTCCTGTCATTACTACTGACCGTGTATTGACAAGCAGCAACGCATTGCCGGTAAAGAAGACAAAGTGGACTTTTAGTGTGCTCAGGGCTTTAGCCACAGTCAATCAATCATTCAGCCCTGTCCTTGACTGGCAGAAGATTTTTCCACTGAGTTCACCATTTGGCAGCATATGCTGGATGGCTTTCACCTCTCAAGGCTGCTGGTAAGTCATGCATTCAACTATAAGACAGGACTTTTGCTGCTGTAGCAGCTGAAAATAGATTGCTGTAATATTTTAATGCATTTTTCTCAGGATAAAGCCTTCAGTTTGATGTTTTTCTCCTCGACTGCAGCAATCTCTACAGGGTCGGGTAGCTAAAACAAGCACCACACACTAATTATAAGACTATCGTTAACTTACACGTCTGTTTTCATTGCATATTTAAAGGTGACAGGATTAAACTCTGTAGATTGGAAGCACAACACATGTTCATTGTTTGGTGTGCTTGTCGCTCTGACAGAAACATCTGAACACACCAACAAGTTAGAGACAGGGGCAATAACTGGGTTTCAGGGAAACAGGGATTCTTCTGTATACCTCTGAAAAGAAAAGTATCTCATTATCAGTGTTTTGTGCACAGTTAAATAGAGTTAAAGTCTGGCAAACTTAGTTTACTGTACAGTATGTTTACTGCATATTAATACTATACAAGCTAAAAGCATTTACTTTCATTTAATTATATCTGTCCTACAGACAGTTTCAAAAAATGCCAATATAGCATTTTGAGCTACACATATGCAGCAACATTTAGGTTATTTTGTTAGAAACAAATGATTTCCGTTCATTACGTGGGGAGCTGTTATTTTCCATGGTGCATCATGGCTACAGCACGTGAAATTCCCATACATTCATATATTTGCTTTACAGTTGATCCTATTGAATAATACAATTTGTAGGTATGCAGAATGATGAAAATTTTAACAATAAACATTTGTTATGAGCTAACTTGGTTCAGCTGCCCAGACCAGGCTGAATCTACATTGCATCAATAGTTCGTTCAGCATATATATTATTTACACTCTTTATTTGTACCTAAATAACTTTATTTACTTCATGTTGCACATTTACAGAAGTAATGTCTCGCTTTGATCACAGAATTAAACTTACCCCAAAAAACAAATACATTGAGAGGATTGAGAGGCAGACATATTTAATAAGCTCGGCAAAACCTGACATATTGTGTATATTTTCCACTAATACTTTCCGGGCTAATGAATACAACTTGGTAGGAATCCATTTCTCCCTTTCTGTTTCAGCAAGGCACTTTGGGCATATTACTACTAGGACAGTAGCCCATTTCTAAACTTGAATAGAAAGGCTTTGGAAACAATATGCTTTAAAAAAATAAAAAGTAAAAGTAAAAACCACTCAGCTTTGACAAAATTAAAATAAATAATAGTAAAAATATCAGATAAGTCCCAAATTCCCACTATTTACATTCAATACACTCAACATAAAACAGCTTGATAGCCAACAAACATCAACCAATAAAAAACAAAACACAGAACACAATATAATGTTTACAGACATCATATATAATAGACAATGAAGACTGTATTAAAAAATGCATATCTTTGAAAGATAACTCCAGATGCATTCATGTTTTTACAGATAGATATCTATGTGTGAAAAAATTACTGTGTTGAGTCAATCTACAGGGAACTCATTCACTTGATGTACTTCCTGTAATGCCATTACACTGAAACCAAGAGGGCACACATGAGATAGTCCTCAATGAACAGCTAAACAGTTAGCTTCAGCTAACAGTTACAAAAATGACTTACATATGCTAGAAAAGCCTTTATTTTAGTTTTGGAAATATGGAGTTTATTACATGTCACAATTGAAATAAGAAAAAATACAGATTTTGCTGTACCAGTTCACTTTTTTGTTTCTTTACTAATTATAATTTGTTTTGTTATATCTATAAGAAACCAAATTTTGCCTATAAAATGTTAAATAATAAAATGTGCATACTACAAACTATATATTCTAGCAGACTTTGGTGGTTAGCAGGAGCTCAAATATCAAATGACAAAAGCTAAGAAAGGGTCTACAGCTAACATTCTATGAATTTTATGTTAGTGGGATTTGGCCTTTTACAGCGACTGAAAACTAGTATAAAATTTATTGTCTTATACCCGGTCTTTTAGCCTGACGTCATTAGCCGTTTCCAGGTCCAAACTCCGCTTTAGGTCCCAAAGTCAAAGGAACACCGTGGCATCACTGAGAGTTAAAAACTGTCTAAATTCTTTTATCTGTAATAAAATGATCAGTGTGGCTGCTCTACCAGGTGTAACAATTAAGTTTAACATCCAGACATCCATGAAAACAGAATTTATGACATTTAATGGAGTTAGAAGTTAGCGGGAAGTTAGCTCGCTAGTTTCCACGTAAACATAATATACTATGTTTTGACTGAGGGATTTCTGAAAAATTCAAATGTACAGCTCTGCTATCACTTCCGAAATAAATGAAGACATGAAACTAAATATTACTGATGTTTGTGGGGTTACTGAAGTTGGGCTAGCTGGTATATAATGATGTGCTATGTGATGGCTAGCTGCACAGCTGTGGTTAGCATAATATAAACATATTAGCACAATGAAGCTGGAGAATGGAGAACAACTCAGATAACTGACCCACAATACAAGGTTAGTCATTTATTTACTGCTGCATGGGCAGGTTTTAAAAAGTGAGCTTTAAAATGAACAGTGGTAATAAAAACCAAGAGGCCGGCAGTGATCACTGCCTTTTTTAGGGGCTTGTTCAGATTAAAGAGAACAAGATACAAAGCATCAAAACATGTTAAAAACACAACAGCCTTAATAAACGCAGAGTAGTCTGGACCCGGAAACAGGGTTCACACGTCATCACTTAAAGACCGGATAGACATTTCAAGTGTTTACAAAAGTTGATGACATGTTTTGTGGGCGGAGCCCAAGTGGTGGCAAGAAGTGGCAGCTGTTGTTAGCATTGTCACTAGTTAAGCTAATTTTTTACGCTAGGATATAAATCTTTCTCCAGTTATTTTAATCATTTTCCTAGCCAGAGGCAGGGGAATGCAGAATTCCTGCAGAAAATGTGGACCAACAAATCCAATACCAACATACAGACAGAAACTGCAGTTGCAAGATTAGTATTCATTATTTTTCGGTACAAGTGCAAGGCTCATTGTAAATTTTGGTTGTTGTTACTAGCTACCACCCGGATGTATTTAAAAATGTCATGCATAACTTTAAGGTTATACACAAATGGATTGCATTACTATGTTATATTACATACTTATATTTACAGGCCTGAATCTTGGTCAAAGAAGACTGTAAAGTGGCTTAATGCATTTACAACAGGACCATTGTGGACTATTTCGCAGCTGCCCTCTGTGAAAAAGAAACGTCTTTGATTTTAGAAAGTAACATGTTTTAAAGTTTAAGCCAAAAGATAACACTGACTTTCTTATGATCAGTGTCAGTTTTGAAAATTATTAAAAACCCACATACTTCAAGCCAGACAATCAGAAACAAATCTTTTCTGTCGATGATATATGAATAAATAATGAAATGGGATCTCGGCATGTAACAAAGATTGTATGCGCCATTGCATTAGTAAAGGTTTTACTAATCGGCAGACATGATTTCATTTGTGAATACACTTTGAACGAAGCATTCAAAGATTTAATAAAAATGTCTGAGCTGAGTTAATAATCCAGTTGATTATTCTGCGAAAAATCTGTTGCAAATCAAAGATGACATGTAACGCTGAATATGATATCTTTTGTTTCCTTGATTGTCTTATTTACTGACATTGACATGATGCGTTTCATCAAAAGGTTTTCAGCTTTAGTGTGGGTGAATTGAGTTATGTGTCACTGATGCTGGAGTTAAACAGTCAATGTGACTTTGAGTAAAAGTTCTTGGAGGATGAATTTGAGACTGGATCCATTTAGCAAGCTTTAATAGGTCAGTTTGCTCCTGTTCGAATACTGGAATTGGAATAAAGTGTTTACCTGTTGCCTACTCGTCGGCCAGGACACTCTTGAAAACGAGATGAGCTCGTCTCAAGACGGACTCCTGGTCAAATAATTTTTAGATAGATAAAAGATAATGTCAAATGTACAACACGTTATTGGTTTCAAAGCATGGTTACTTCTTTTTCTTTCCTTTTTAGAGCAAGACAGGCATGTAACCAAATGCAGTTCAGATATAGAAACGATACAACCAGCACAGATCATGACAAAGTGTCTTCCCTCGTATGAGACAAAACCCCCTTCATGGCTAGTCTGAAAGGATGGATCGAATCTATATCACTCTGAGAGGTGTCAGTCAGAGTGGTTAACTTTGAGTTTCCAACATTTAGTTATTGGTAGTTATTATAAAAAGGGCAAATGTAAATTAGGCCTTATTGAGGTCAAAGGGCACTCAGTATGTCGTGAAAGCCTCAGCAATGCAAAATTAACACATTTTATCAAAGAAGACTGTAAGACTTTTGAAAAAATATGGTAGTCAAAATAACACAACTTTGTCTCCTGCAAATTATGCTCATATACAACTGAATCACAATTGGTTATTAGTGCTTTATTGCAGGGAGCAGGGTAATGTAAAGTCTTTCTGTTGAGGGCTGACTGGATAGAAATACAGCCCCTTGTCTGATGTAAAATCCATAAACATAACATTACCTAAAGTGCTCAAGATAACACACAACCCCCTAACTAACATCATACCTCAAAGGCTGCTCAGCAACCATCCTCACATTTCAGTCTCTGTTCTGTTCTCCACTGTTGCTTTTATTTACAGAGCTAACATTCTTGTCGTATTAATTTTTTTTCATAAAGCAGCTTGTGTTTATGTACACTGGGTAATTTCTCATTTTCTTAATCAAACTGAATACCTAGAATCGCGTAATTCTATTGGTATTGGTGCCAGCTACTAAATTTCTGGTACTGTGACATCCATAGTATGGGGGTGCAGTGCTTTCAAGTTCACAGTCACATCTACGTCTTGCTTGTGATCTCTAAGTTTAACTAGCTACAAATGGAAAAAAACAAAATGCTAAACTCAAAACTTCAAAACGATAGTCGATCTTCTTTTTGACACACGTGTGTTGTGTGTTTTGTCAGGAATTTTAAAATAATCCAGTCATCAGTCAACATTACCCCCTCTGCCCACCCACCAGCTTATAGTTGAATATGAACATAATTCTGAGGAGCACGTGCCATGACGATGAGATACATCACTTGTTGGAGTTTCAGCACTACGGGATTCCAATTTTGAGTCAACATTTGGGTTACAAAGCAATTTGCAATTATTAATGTGCCTGTCTCAGGCAAAACTAAACCACAGATAGAAAGACATGACAAGGAAAAAACAGCAATATCTGACAGAAATGTAGTTACTGCAAAACTAACATGAGACAACACAGGAAAACTGTGAAGTTGCAAATTCAAGAATTTTTATTTAGTTACTTTTCCCCCTGTTTTTAGGTGAAACTGTTTCCACGTTAAACAAATCACTAACAACATTACGGCCTCTTTTAGTAATCGATCCACAGACATTAAAAAAATGGACAAGACAAGAAGGTGGCTTTATTAGTAGAGCCAGTAGAGATACAGAGTGAGAGGATTTGGCTTTTTTTTTTTTTTTTTTTTTGCATATGTGCTACAATAAAAGCAAGGAAGCAGTGTTGCTTCAAAAAGGTAAAACATTTAACAGTCTTCGTATGGGGAATATCACCCAGGGTTTTTTTGACAAATAGGCTGCACCTGATTAATTAACTTAATAAACCACCTTCTTTTCAGAGCAGTCATTTAGACACACCATAGTATTCAAATACAGGTGTTTCTAGTGACATTAATTAGGGTTCTGTGGTATTTATGTGCAAGCCTTAATTATAGTGATGAGAAACACCTGTGTTTACCTACTGCGTAACGTCAAAATGGCTGCGTTGAAAAAAGGTGTATGGTGCCCTGATTAAATCTGTGGGCAAACCTAGCACATGCTGGAAAAGCTCTAAATGCATTGTGTTTTTAAAGAAAATAGAATTGTACTCTTCAGAGATATTACTGTCGAGATATCATGTCGTTTCTAGCTTGATAATCCTAGAGCATTATATAAGGCGTAAGAACATTCCTGCTAGGCTTTAGAGACTTTACAGTGCAGTAAAATTCAAATTCTTCTACCTAGATAGACTTTGGATAACAAGATCACTACATTAATTCAGATATTCTTAGAGTAACTAATGAGATTACCCAGCCCAGCGGTTGGATCAGACTACATAGATACCACATCATATAAAACGTATAGTAAAATAATCTGCAGTTTATTCGTTAAATATCTTTCCTGCTCCACTGTGACACAAGTGGAAAGAAATGTAACAGTGCGCCTAACTTATACATGAAGCATGCTGAGTTATTACTTTCAAGTCATTCATAATGGAATCTTATAGAAAATGTTAGAGCAGACGTAAGAACTTAACGAAGTTGGAGAATGTGCGACATTAGGATCAGTGCAACCAATTACTGCCCTGTTTGCGTTACATACATGTGCCCCTTTTTTTAACAAGACTCTGTGTCTGAATTGTGATCACGTATTGAACTATCATCTGTCATGATTGAATTTCTCTTGAAACATTTCTCTACTAGACAGTAAAAATAATGTGATGACTGAATTAAGCTACACAAGGTCCTCGACTGGACCCGGTGAATGTGGGGGCTCTCTTGTTACCTGACCCAGCTCTTTGTTTCTTTTTATGGGGATTTTGAGAACTCTAACATGGGGCGGGGTGCTGCTCATACCCAGGAGTGCAGATGAGTGGAAAGAGGGCCAGACACACATGCATGTGAGGTTAGCTTCGATCCACTCGCTGACATCCAGTGGGGGGGTCAACACCAAACCAACGAGGGGGCGACCTGACTCCCTCCCGGACAGCGACATGCACTGCCTTCCAGTTAATCCAACCACAAAACGCTACTTTGTTTCTTTAGAAGGATTAATGCTGGTAACATCAAAATTTTCTTTAATATGTAATATTTTTTTTAAGGTAAAGAAAGAGACACGAGAAAAAAAGAAATCAATAGAGAGCATACAGGTCATGCAGCACAAGATGGCAGACACAATGCTTTTATGAGGAAAGAAGGCAAACAAATACTGATAAAGACAAGACAACAAGGCACTATGACAGGCAAGAGATCCAAACAATCAGAGAGAAATGAGGCTCGTAGGTCTTACCAATGCGGTCCAATCGGTCAATGGCGACCGTTTCAAAAGCGCGTCGCATCATTGGGTACTCTTCTAGCACCTCATTGAAATGGTCAACAGAGAGGGAGAAGAGTCGACAATAGGTGTCTGCACGCACACTCGCCGTTCGTCTGCCCTTGGTGAGCAGACAGATCTCTATAGGGCAGGTAAAGGAAAACAAAGAGGACACATGATGAAACTGTAACAGGAGTGAAATGTACAGGAAGGAATCATCCTAGTAATTACAGTACATACAGTATTCTCATATAAATGAGCCTTGAGTACAAAAGGTACAGGAGAAAAAGCTAATGTGAATGCAAATAGAATGTGAAGCCCATCAGCAGTGCTGTCACTTGCATTACGCTAAGATAATTCATCATGCTGTGGAGATATAATAGTGCAATAATATGATGCAGTACCAAGCTTTATTAAGAAAAAACAGGGCGGGCTCAATGCACCGCATTAAGAGGACGAGACCGAAATATTTCTTACTGACATGACAAGATGTGAATAGAACAGAAGAATTCATCAGCATTGGATCATAATTAACTTTGCAGTCTTCTTCACATTAGATAACACAGCATGCTTGTCTTTATGTGTGAAATTAAACACAAGAGTACCATATACACTAAAATTACTCAGATCATCATTATTAATAGTAATTGCATTTTATTATTAGCAGTAGTATACTGTAGCTATAGCATTTTTCTTGTTTTGTGTTCTTGTCATCAGTGTGGAAAGAGTACTTATACACCCATATTTTATTTACAGTTAACACGGACAACAAATGCACTACATTTTTAGTCTTTTGTGAAAAAATATGAGCTCATTTCATCTCGGGAGAAGAAACAGATCCAGACACACTGCTGTCTTTCCTGGGCCAAAACTGAGGCGAAGTGTAAAACTGTTCTGTGATCAGATGAAGTGAAATTTGAAATACTTTTTTTGAAAAGATGGATGCCACATCCTCTGAACTTAAGAGGAGAGGGAGCTTGTTATTAGCACACATCTTTGTTGATACAGAGGTCCATTAGTGCCTATGAAATTGGGTATATGGACATCTGAGAAGGCACTGTGAATGCTCAAAGGTGCAGCTGAGGTCAGAGTGTACAGGTTCGTATCATGGGCATGAATGTCGTGCTGGGGCTTCTATTTATTTCTTTTTCCCAGGTAGCTTGATTGTACTGCATACGTCTTTAATGCTTTGAAATACAAGAACAGATTTTCTCTAATTATTAGTGGGTCAAAAGTACACAGTACAGGGTATTTGGTTAAATTTCCATTTGGAAGTAGGAAGTCAACCCGATGCTTTTGGTACCCACCAGGAAGCTTACAGTGCTTAACAGTGTATATGACTGTAAAATCTGACATATACAGTGTCTGAGCTCATCCAGAAGTTGAATGTGAACAATCCTTCCCTTAATTTTCTTTCCCTGAATCTTTAACACCGCTGAACCCACACCCACATTTGTCCAGTCCACTGCACGACTTCCATCTTCATTAAATCGTTAAATGTTAACTTGTTATGGTGTGATCTTTCTGGGCTCTGCCAGGAGCTGTCATGAAAATAGAGCACAGAGAGTGCAAGATGTGTGAGCAACACTCTCAAGCTGTGCGTGCGAATAAGGTGTTAGTGCTGTTTTAATGGAAAAAGATTCACTTTCACTGGTACATCCACTAATGCAAGCAGACGCACACAGAGAGAAAAACCTGCGTCATGTTCAAGGGGATAAACAAACACAAGTAGAGTGAAGTACAAAGAGTGGTTGGTTTATCTTTAAGAAAACGCTCTGGTATACCAGTAAACTGGAGACATCTAGAGGCTAATGTGCTAGCTTGACACGTAGCAGCCAGTGACTCAGTTAAAAACAAAGGTGAGTTAATCAGCTGAGTGGGCGAACTGAAAATAACTTATACTCTCCAAAGTTTGACCTGCTATGGCACTGAATGAGAACGATATCATAGAGTCTTCACTAAATTCAAAAGCTTGTAAAAATGTTGGGACATCTCAGGCCCTACAAGGTTTGGAGGCCTATCTCCCCCACCA
>NW_024582987.1:132221-146692 GCF_018398535.1 Haplochromis burtoni | reverse complement strand
CCTCTGTCAGTGCGCCCCAGGGTGGCTGTGGCTACAATGTAGCTTGCCATCACCTGTGTGTGTGAATGGATGGATGACTGGATATGTCATCGCTTTGGGGTCCTTAGGGACTAGTAAAGCGCTATATAAATATTTATCATTTCTTCATTTTCTGCCTCTCAGCTTTTCCATCACAATGTAAATCAGTTATGATTGGCTTTCATCTGCCATCTCTCTTTCTCTTTTCTCATGGCTTCATACTAAACTTCCATACTAGTATGTTGACAGTATTGTGTAAGCTGCTATAGTTTTTTAAATGTTGTTTGACATTAGGCACACATGAGCCTGTCTTTTCTGAACAAACTTTGTCTCCATTAACATCCTCAGCCCCCCACAGCACAATTGTAAGTTTAATACCATTTTCTGGAGCCTCAGTGTGCACACGTGGCATTCCTAGGTATGTTTTTTGTGTGTGTGTAAGTTAGAGCCCTGTTAACACTTCCAGTGATGCGGTTTGACACGTGTCTCTTGCCTTGTCACAAAGCATCACTGCTGAACCCTGGGGCATTGCAGATAATTTGTCATCACTTTTTGTGTCACACACTCGAGGCAACGAGCTCTTCTTCCCTCGTCTCTACTTACGGCGGGTGCTGTGGAAATGTCTCATATGACATTAAAGACATTAAAGCCGAATCTGGATTTAAATCTCCTGTCGGTCATTGTCCCTGCCCTGTGGTACCTCGGCCTCACAGAGCTGTGTGACGCCAATGTGTACGCTCATTCACCACGCTCACCTGTGATTACTATGATATCTCTTTAGCATGCCGGTGAGTCACTGACCATTGTCAGAGGTGCTTTGTGACCTACTGTTCTCAAAGATGTCCTACTCATTACTATGGTAATAGTTTCCTGTGTCTGGGCTCAGTTTTGTAACTCGCTCTCTCCATCTCTGAAGCTGTCTCAGTCCCCCTCGCTGATTTTTCATTCTGGCCACGATCTGGCCTGGTTGTAAGGGGAGTGTAAATCATCTGAGAAAAGGGGGTAGAGTGAGATGCCGGGCATAGCCAGCTGCTCCCAACGCAAGGCTAATGCCAAACAAATACGAAATAAAAATACCAACAGGGCAGAAGGCAGCAGCTCTGGTGGGGCTGTTCACCCCTTTTTATTGGGTGAACAATTTACAGTGCATCCCTAATTTAATTTATTGCATGACTCATTAAATGTTAGTGTATTTTCTTAATTAATATTTTCATTTTTATAATTAGGCTTATATTAGATGCTGATCGTTCACTGTGAACCCTCCATCTTTTTGAAATACTAACTAAACTTGGGGGTGGGCAATCTGATGATCGTACGAGGTCAGTCTTCATAAGAACTGCTTCATCTTAATACTGACTGAACAGTTTGCTATTTGCTACTTATTTCTATTGTACTTTAGGCGAAAGCTCAAATGGTTACTCACACAACTATGTAGAATTATCATTAATTAAAAATGCTAATCACAATCTGTTTCCAGCTTCCTAATTTGTTTTCTTAATTTTCAATTAATGTTTTTTCTTTTTTGAAAATTAATATTTTCTTAGGTGTTTGTGCTGACTGTAGCACAACGCTAGGCTCTAGGGTGTAGAAAAAAAAATACATCCTATTAACATCCTTTTATTAGAGCCTAGTTGGCCAAAGGCATTATCCTGACATTTCACCTTAGTTTCATAAACATGATCTGCTTGCTCTGTGTCACTGAGCAAAATGTCTCTGAGTTACAGCCTCAGAGGATACAAAGCCTGAATATGACACATATGCACTTCCAGCAAATCACTACATTACTTAATGCAGAGTTTAAAGCCACCCATATGTGAAACTACATATCTGAAGCAGGTATCTTTGCTAACTGATGAAAGAGTGTATGTCAGTACTCCTGTGTTTTGAACAAGCAAGGGGAGGAAAAAAAAAGTCGATGCATTTCTTTCTTTTCTTTTTTTTTTTTTTTCTTTTTTTTTTGATTCGCTTCGTTCCATGGCTCGCCTCTGAGACGTGAACTGCATGGAACAGACACACCAAAGTGAAGGTATTCTTAGACTCGTCAGCCTCCTTCCATAGTGGGGATGAACTCAGGAGATAAAATATGCAAGAACCTCTAAAATAGGAAACTTTGCTTTGCTTTCACAGAGATACGACAATGTCTGCCTGCGGATTTTGTCGGAGTAAACAAAGTGCAATGAAATTACATTTGACATTTAAAAAATTAATGATATCTGGAACGCTTTGGATGGGGAGTGGGAACCGTGCCGAGAGAAAGAGAGAGGAAGAAGCAGAGCACAGCAGAGGACAGAACTGGGAAACTGCTCCTTGTTTTACACCGTGCCAAGTGAATGCAGCGGGAACATATAGGGTGAGAGGAGTTCATGCTCATGTATGTGCGCCTAAGTGTGTGTGTGTGTGTGTGTGTGTGTGTGTGTGTGTGTGTGTGTGAGGATGAGGGAGGGACCTCTGTGTGTCCTAAGGGATGCCTGATCCACGCCTTGGCCCACTCCAGCAACCAGATGAGAGGTTACGTAACAGCGAAAGCTGACTAACATCCAACAGTGGTTAATGAGAATCTACATTTACAATAACTTAACTTCAAAAAGCATTAAAGGCCTCAGGCTAGTCTCGTATATATGGTATAACTCTAAGAACACAGTGTGCATTGATGTAAGAAGCACAGTGGAATATGTAGCTAACATTTGGATTTTAATGTGAAAACAAATCAAAATAAGCAACTGAAGTTCAATTTCCAGTGTTTATAGTTACATTTCTTACCTCCAAAATAGGATCCATCAGTCAGCTTCATCTCCTTGTTGAACTTGGTGATGACACTTGCAACGCCATGCTGAATAAAGTACATCTTTTTCCCCACTGTGCCTTCCCTGATAATGTAATCGTTGGGCTGGAAAACTTCAAACTTCAACTTGCTCAGCATCCCCGTCACAAAGTTGGGGTCCGCATTGGCAAACAGAGGCATGGTGGCCACAAGCTTGCGGCAGTTGAAGTTGACAATTTCCTGGTGGAGGGGGGAAAAAAAGAAAAGAGAAAAGTGTTGATTTAACAGATGAGATCATGCCATCAATAATTCAGTTATTTCAACCCAAAAGTGAAAAATGAGCTTCAGTTCGGCAGCCTGACACAGAACACCACCTCAAATCTTTCATCTCTGCCGCCTTCACAGTATCTGCAAACATAAATGAATTGGAATGCATATTGCTGCTTTATCCCTAATGCTCCTAAAGCACTTTCCATTTCTCCTGCGAAGAAACTTTTTGGCACGCAATTCATATCCTGATGAGTTTGCCCTCTGGTGCCGGCTGCAGGCCATCTCTCTGGCCCATCCTGTCCCCTCAGACCCAGCAGCAGATTAGGAGCTTGTTGTCTGTTTACCCACACATCTCTGTTGCTGTGCAGATGGAAAGCTGGGGCACTTGGCATCTGCAGCGATGTGTTGTTGACCCCACATGAGGGATAACTCCCCTCCACTGACAACAGGACATTAACAGAAAGATAACCAATCTCTGAAATGCTTGCTGGCTCCACGAGGGCAAAAAATATGTTAGCTAAGCTTCAGAAGCCGGTGTCAGGTAAAGCCACGGCTCCGACCTCAATCAAGCACCAGAACTAATGAATACGATAGTAAGCACTTTTCATGCACAGTCAGGATTCCTCATGGGAAAACAATGTTTGGCTATGCCTATTTAAAGATTTGTCATATGGCAGAGAATAAAAGGCAGTGAGACAGAGGCGAGGAAGGGAGCAGGGGGGAGAGACAGAGCAGCAAAACAGTCTGGCTATTAGGCTGTGTGGACTCTGGTTTAGCATATTTTAGCCGATTAGCTTCAAACTTCATCTAGTTCAACTGTATTGAATCCCTATACATGCTTCAGATGTTCTTGTTTTACGACAGTCTGAAAGTCACCTTAGAAAAACGTTGATCACAACGTGTTTTTTCTTCTTCTTTTAATATTTTTTGTCAAGGTTACTTTGTCCTTGTTTTCCTTCGTGTTCATCTTTGCTCGTCTACATTGTACATCAGGTTGTCAGCTACCAGAGATAATCAATGTAATACTGTTTTTAGGAGCTCACAATCAATTATTGGATGTTGCAGTGTCCTTGAATGCAACACGTTTTTTTTTTCTTTAAAGCGAAGTCTGCCCGTGGCAACAAACTGCTCAATATGTTGATGGATCGCCTGTCTTAGGATGATCTTTACAGTTCACCAAATGAATAAGTTAAAACCAGCAGGGAAATTTGGAAAAGCTCTGCAGATGTAGAAATATTCTGACATAAATGTAAAAATGTATATAGTGGTGGAATCATCTTACATAGGATATACATCTTTTGGTTTTGTAACCCAAGTGAAGTCCGTACAAAATCTGGAGATCGTTTAAGCCTACAGCAGCAGTAGCAGCATAATTGTTTTGCAGACTTGTGATAACGGGCTTGCCACAATCAGTTATAAGTATGCTTTAACTGATTCGGCATTCTTACCTAGCCTGAGTGGTGCGAAGTGGAGCTAATTCAGTTCCCAAATTGACCTCTAAGTCAGGACCCCACAGATTGTCCATACAATCAGAACCACTTAGGTTTCAGTCTGTCTGAAAGTGTCCTGGCTTTACTGATGATGGTCAGGTTTACAGCCACATTAATTGATTTTCGTTAAATGAGCTGTGGAAAAGCTCTACATTGTTGCTCTTTATCTCCCCAAATTTAACCTCAGCAATTTACCCAATCTCCTACCGAGCTGTTCACTCTGGGTAAAATATACTATACCCTATTTTAAACACAAGAAGGCAGTGGTCATACCACAATGACAAACAGGACAATAGTTGATATGACTAGACCTTTCTATTTTTAGACTGTAAATTTATTCAAAATATGCTGAGAAAAAAGAAACAAACAAAAAACCCCAAACTTAGTAAGAGCTATAATCTGCTGGTCAGAAGATCCTGAGTGAAAGGGACATTCAGGTACTTTCGGCTAAAAAAAACAGCTCACAGAAAGAGATTAATCAAACTAAGTCATTCCGATTATTTCACCAGTTTTTACGTCATCCAAGCATGCCAATGTAGTGGCCTTCAGCAGTTCATCAGAGCACTCAGTGGAATGGAAATCTATGGGAGAAGTTTGCTCCCTCCCACAAAATACTTAATCATCTGGTTTATTACAGCTGAACAGGAAAACATAATTGTACTGTTGCTCTGACAAATGCACACAGATGAGGTGCACAACAGCTTAAACTGTGCGGTGCCCAGCAGACCTAGTCGTTATTGTGATAAAGATGTAGGTAAACTTAATTATTGTTTTTCTTATAGCGTGGTATTTGTTTAAGTGTCTATTAAAGTAATAAAGGGTTATATTACTCTACCAGCAGTAAAGTGACCTACTTTGGTGATGGGAGATCAAATAAAGAGCATACTTTTAGAAACAGAGAGGAAACAGGCTGCACACCTGACATGGGGGAAACCACGGCGCCTCAGTTGTTGGATAGACTGATTAGAACAGAAGTGCAGTCAGCTGACACTAAGTCAAAGCTGCCACATTACAGATGACGAATCAGACGAACACTGTCTTGTAATGTAATAAAGCTTAGTCAAGTTTTGGTGTCTAATTAGGTTTTCATATTAAAAAATCTCCAGTAATTATCAAATTTATTAGACCGACACTCAGATTGAGGCATATGCCATGAGTGCCTTAAATGAACAGTACTAGTAATCACACATATCATTTTGTTAGCTTCTGTAATGGTTCATCAACCAGTAGATGCAGCTATTTATTTGAAATTGTAATATATATAATGTTTCACAAAAAAAGATTAAAAAAAAAGTAGTAAAGCCCTTTATTATTTTTGAGATGCCAACTTACAATCATTTACTTACATTCCTGAACAGGAAAATGAGTTTAGGTGATTCGATGTTATAACTGATTAATTACAGAAAGAAGTTTAAATATGTACAAAAAATTTTCCACATAGTTTGTTATATAGTACAACACTAAATGTTACATTTTGTCAAACAAAAGCTAAAAATAATTTATTCAATCTGGTTAAATTAAATTTACTCGACTGGTACTCATTCAGTTTATACCAATTAATAATTCATTAATTAAAGAAATAAACCTTGTTCAAAATAATTGCTTCATGGTTTTTGATGATGAAGAATCTGTACTCAATCTAGGCATAAAAATGTGAATTTTGGCAGATTTCTCAAGTATTTTAATATTTTTCTAAGATATATGTGTATTATTTCTTGATTGTATAACAGGTGGTCTAACTATTTTTTTTAACACTGTACATAAAATTACAACAAAATGTAAGACTTACTGAAATTGCTCTGATGTGACCATGTTTGCTATTATCGATCTCAGTTTAAGCTGGATTTAACCTTTGCTTAGTGCACATATTGAACTAAGCCCGTGTTTTACTGTCCCTTTAAATCCCTGCACCTTTCTTGTAAGTGCTTGGGACTATGCAGCAACTCTGCACACCGTAGCATTCATCTCTTGAGCATATAACTTTGCAAGGTGACTTAATGGGGCTTTATGAGAGCTGGTCAGGATTCCTACACTACATTTATCCTACATTCACTTCTTACTCCGCTGCTCCCTAATATCCCTTTGCATAATTACACATGTAATGTGCTTATGGGGGAGGTCGTCCAAGGACCAAAACTGGTGCTTGACGTCACAGTAACCTTTAATGCTCTGTCTCATTACCTCTGTGGCAGTTGTTTAACAGCTCTGTAAATCGCAAGCTCTTGGAGTTTATCACAAGTGAAAGAAAGGCACAGGAGGTGCTTCTGTAGGAAATGTTTTCCTATTTTGACTTTCAGCCAGTCAAGTTTCACCTGGGGAGACTCCGTTTTGCTCTTTTTCTTCCTGACCTTGCAAGATGAGATGACAGGTGTTTCAGTTTAATGTGCTGCACCCAAATAAAGATTCACTGCTTATGTTCAGAAAAAAAGAAAAATAGATCTAACTTATGTTCCAAAACTAAGACATTGTGACACCTACCTTTCAGTGTCTATTTTTTTTTTATTAAGGTTCCAAAAATAAAATCAGAGCGTTCGAAAGGAAAAATCTGCAGATTTCTAAATGTTACTCAAGAACAGAGCTTCTAAAATGTTGTGTCACCTCTTTGAGGGGGTCGTTGAGTTCACTCAGGATGTTTTCCTCATCAAAGATTTTCCCTTGGTAGCGGTGCTCATAGTAGTCATGGATTTTCTGTCTCATGTCTGCTGGAAGCTTGTGGAAGGACATGTATTGCTCCACTTGCTTATACTAGAAGAGACAAAGAAAAACAGTCATCACTTAACAGCTTAACATGTAAAAAAAAAAATCAGATATCTTAAAGCAGCCCCAGTAAAGTCTTGAGTTTTATATTTATTTGGAAATCGCACCTTTAATAAACAGCAAAGCAACAAAAATGTGGTCTACACAGAGTGCATATTTGTGTCTCTGTATTGAGGACAAGGCGTGCTCTCACACAGTCACAGTGCCATGTCCTGGTTCTGCGTGTGGGGAGGGAGAGGCAGAACAAGAGAGGCAGGTGGTGAAGAAAGTAGGAACGAGTACAGGCCCGGGGCTATGTCAGACCAAGGTAGCAGCAGATTATCTCACCGATGCAGGAAGCCCAGTGCTAATAGGCAACCGAGCTATGCTGCAATGTGAACAAGCGAGGCATACCTAGTATCCAGGAGCATAAGAGGATATTGGGTAATTTTCAAAGAAGAATTCTCCTTTTGACCGCGTTATATATCATCATAGGGTCTTTACCTTATAATATAGAGCATCGTGAGGTGACAGGTGTTGTGATTTATTGCTATCCTCTTTCCTTTCCTGTCTTTGTTTTTTCTTGTTTACATTAAAATGTCATTTTTGAGCACCTTAAACTGCTCAAGTTTCATCATTACAATCAACTTAATTTTCACCTACTATCACATTAATATGCAAATAATGTTAAAATAATAATTTTCAAATAATTTGCATTGGTTTAACTGAGAAGAGAACTGTCTGCACTTTAAATACAGTTCTGACAAATAAGAATATATTTCAACCCTTAGATTTAGCTGGACATACAGTGAATAAATCATTTTGAAATGCTATGAATTATAAAAAGTAGAATTTCTTTTTTAAAAAAGTATAATGGTGTGACATTAAAAAGGAGCGAGGAGGGAGTCTGTACACTTGACATCTCTGTTTTTCTGGCTAACTAAGATAAAAGATCCCGTTTCTACATCCTGTTTCCAGTAATTAACTAAAAATTAGCAGGAGTGTAACGTCCAGCTGCATTATCCTGCAGGCAAGTACTGACCCACAAGAACACAGAAAAAACTTTGGCTCATTTATTTAGAGTAGTCGGCGAGCACGGCCAAAGCCCCAACACCTGAAAAAGAACCTCAACAAAGAGAATAGAGGTGAGAGCCAGCAGCAGCTGCGAGGCTGGTAGGACAGTTCAGTTTCAGAGGCTTTGACCAATGTGACGCAGGCAGCCCCATAAAACGATATTTGTTAGCGAGAGGAGCCACTCGAGTCCCAGTGCCTCCCTCATTGATTTCTCACCCGGCTGCAGAAAGGTGATAAGGGACCAGAGCTTTGTTTGCGGGAAATTGATTTATTTTGAGTTCACACAGCCGAAGTCAGAAGGTGTCTGCAGGGGCTCAACCGGTCCATTTCGACTCGGGTGGTCAGGGTGGGGCACAGAGTAAGGCAATGGGGGCACATTTTAGGCTCGATATGGGGCCTTCAGCTTTAACGTCACATTATCTTTTCATTATGACTAATTTCCATTCTCATATTAATTCAGATGTGTAATTTTATTGGTTAATTACTTTCTAAAGGAGCAATTTAGATAAATGCTGACTACATTCCTCATTATCCCACCTCATCCATTTCTCTCTTTATCCCCCCTCTCTCTCTCACTCTCGCTCTCTCTCTAGAAATAGTCAGGGCCCAGTCAGACTAACACCCACACTGGGATGTGCCACTTGGCAGAACCCACTTCTTTCCTGGCTGATGGCACTCCTGGGGCATTCCTGTGGATCTAATTTAACCCAGGCGCACTGCAATTTGCAAAGTTAAACATCACCCATAAATATATGTTTAGCAGCATTATGTAAAATGATGAAACCTCCTCTGTTGCAGAATGTGTCCTAAGACGTGAAGGACAGTTTAAAGAGGGCAGGCAATTAGTGCAAAGACTTGAAATGCTTCATCCACTTTGTATGTGCTCAACGCTTCTTTTATTGAGCAGGAATTGATCTGATACCCGTCTGTGTCACGCAGAGGGCGATGCATTTAAATGCAACCCCATTTGTAGTGCTTGCATGACATAAATGTAATTGCAAGACGCTGTGTTTGACATCTGATGGGTGCACGGTCACAGTATTCCTTTACAGAATCATTTATGTTTCAGAAACTTGTTTTGAAACTATTTAATTATCTTTGCAATATTTCAGAGGAGGGAGGTAGTTACATTAGCTTTGCAATGAACCTCA
Organism: Haplochromis burtoni; assembly: GCF_018398535.1. Classification (NCBI taxonomy): domain Eukaryota; kingdom Metazoa; phylum Chordata; class Actinopteri; order Cichliformes; family Cichlidae; genus Haplochromis; species Haplochromis burtoni. The sequence goes on along the minus strand of NW_024582987.1, from coordinate 137,192 downwards.
GACCGAAATATGAAATGTGGGACATCTTGGACATATCTTAAAGAGCAACTCAGCTGCACTGTGGCAGCACCAGGGCTTGACAGCAGACATGTCTCTATATCATACATACTTTAAACCCTCATTTCCTTCCCTCTCCTCCCACTATCTCTGTTTCCTCTCTTCTCTATAGCTTTTGCTTGGTCTGTTTTTTCTTTTCTCCTAGTCTGGATAAAATTAGTTTTTGAGTTTTTGGAAATTAAGTAGAACCTATCAACAACAATCACTTTACTTTCTTACTGCTCATCATGTTCTTGTCATAAACATCCTCCGGCCTCAGATAACTTATAACCTCGCATCCCCATCCATCTCTCCATCCATGTTTCCAACCCTCCAGCTGTGGCAGTGATAGATGTAATGGCTAGAGGCTCAGCACCCTGAACCCATCCCTGCTGCTCTGCAGCCTGCTCCACTGATATGCACAGCCATGCAGCAAATCAGCCCCTGCTGAACCTGGCTCCACACTGGAGCTCCGTTACCATGAACATGGCATTCGCGGCCCCGAAGCTGTCAGTTCGATTCCTGGGGTGACGTTAGAGGGACAGAAAGGGATGTAGATTAAAAATAGTGTGTGATGTACATCTGCTTTGGAGCAACTGAGCTGGAGATGTGCCACTAATTCAAACAGTGACTTGGCACGGCTCGCTTGTTTGCTGAGGGCAACCTGCCGTCATGATTTTTAAAATTTTTTTTGCTATGCTGTGAATATAACTCATAATTATATCTGCATATTAATGATCAGTCAGCATTCCATTAATTTTTTTTATTATAGCCCTTTTATTTGCTGTCTTGTTCTTCGAATCTGTTTCATCTGATCTGATTTATGTGTCAAACAACACTTTTGTATTGATAATGATAAATGTGCATTTTACTAATTTGTGCGGATTTGTGATAACACTTTTGCAAAGACAATAGAAACTGCAGTTTTAATTTCAAGTTTTAGGTGACATGTAAGATTGCAATGTGGTGCCAAAACGCACCGAGGGGGATGTTCCTCTAGATTGGACTGACCATGAGGACAGCTGGCAAGGTCGGGCCATCACACTTGAATAAACCGACAATGGCTAAATGATTTTATAAGCAAGATGTAAATTAACGAAGAGGTATTTTAGCACGTCCTGTAATAGCCAAGGTGACTTTACCAATGCTCTGATAAGAATTATGGCTACATCTCTGGAAGGATAAATAATGTGTGCTTTGTACCTCTGTCCAGTCGTGCCTCTGTGTGTGCGTTTGTGTGGATATGTTCTGATAAACTCAATAGGGATGCAAGCTGCTGGAGGGCTCGCTTAGTGGATGGATATGATCAACATTCATTGAATTCAGGAAGTCAAAAAGTGTGCTGTTAAACCACATGAATTTTTTATAGATTATTAAAAGATGAATAATTACATGGGGGGAAAAATCAAAGTAATTGGTAATAATAATTTTAACTTCCTGACCCATTATAACCCATTTTCATAATATAATTTTAAAAAATGATGAAAACTTAAAGGGAAAACATCAGTTTTATTTCTTATATTCTAAATTAATCTGTTTAATTGCTTTCTATTTAAATAATATCTAAATAATTTTTCTGAAATCATAGACAAATACTGAAAAATTGTCTTAAATAACAAACTGAACAACTTGTATATGAAGATTTATTGTCTTTAGTTATTTAATTATTGCCACTTCTGATATCACTTGACACAGAAAAGTAGCAGATGCTTAAAATAAAAAATATACTGAAATGCAGGAATTAGACTCCATTACTGGGTGAAAAATGGCTTGAAGAATAAACCCTGCATTAAACACTGTTAAAGACTTAATTTCTGAGTAATTGTTTCAGCTCTCACACACACAGCATGTCATAGTAAATAAGAATGTACTAAGACAAGATAATTAGCGCTTTCTGTTAATCGCATTTCAGCTGACTCACTGTCTTTATATCATATTTGAAAAAAAAAACTATTTCCTTTGGGAAGAAAAGGAGTGTCTTACAAAATCAGTGTGACCTGATGTAACTGTTCTTACATCATCCTGTAAGTTAAAGATTGAGTTATCTTAATCCTAAACTTGTTTGTGGATGAAGACATACCATAGAGGACTAATCCCCACGCCCAACAGTGTGGTATGTACAATGCGTTCTGCAGCATAAGCACAGGCAAAGTTTGGGAGTTAAACTCTGCTTCTTGCGTGCAAACACAAAGCGCATCAGTCATGGCTGGGTGTTCTGGGAATTGCCCAGGCCCCACAGCGGGATCACAGATGGTGGCTCAGTTGAAATGCTGGATAATCATCCTCCACGTGAAAAAAAAAAGAAGATATAATGATGTAATAGGAACTGAAGGAAAAGGGAAAAATAAAATGTGTCCACTGGCAGCATACAGACAGTGAGGTGGCTGCTTATGTCATAGACCTCATCACCCTGTTGACCTTAAGAGATCTGCTTGGGGGTAGGTAGGAAATCCTCTTTCCTAGTCATCGCTGCGGATATATTTATATTTATATTGTGGGAGCTCAACCTATTGGTCCACAGTGTAATTGAGGCCTAATTTATTTAAATCCAGCTCCAATGAGCAGGACTTTACAGAGTCACAAAAAAAGAAAAAAATCACATTAATACTTTGAGACCATCTCAGTAGTACTTAGCTTAACTTACCTTTAAACAACAAACCATTAAAGATGTGTACGCATACATCATACCATGTATCATACCCAGTGTTCTTTTAAATCTCAGGAATTTAATATTGTGTGTGCCACTGCAGGACTCTTACCTTCTCTTGGTACTGCCTCCGTGAGGAATCCAGTGATTGGATTAGAGCTGTAGCATGGCCAACAAACATAGCGTAGCACGTGGCTCCTACAATCATACTCAGCATGGTGACCCAAAGGTCAGACATGCTGACGGGCGCCCGGGCACCATAACCGATGCACAGCATGTGGCTCATGGCTTTGAAGAGGGCATAGGAGTACTGCTTACCCCAAGAAACGTTCTGAAAGAACCAGAGGGGAAGAAAAAGGGAAGGAGAGACAGAGGAGGTTTGGGGGGAGTTACTGCCAAGCAAGACAAGGAAGAAAGGCTCCGCGGCAGATAAAAATGGAACAACAGACTTTCCTTTGATGGATCACTAACACTCAGCCAACATAATCTTCATGCTTCTGAACCTTATGGGTTTACTGAATGAATGAACTTTCTACCTTTTTACCTTCTCTCTCTGTTTGCATCTACTTTATTCATTTTACAGATTATCAAAGGGTGAGGTGCGGTTCAGCTTTGCAAAGGTTCAAAAAAACAGCTTCTAAACTATGTATCCAGTATCCAGACTATACGGACAAAAGTACTGGGTCACTTACACATTACACCCAAAGGAGCTGCCCTGCCATAGAAATGCTTCTCATGAAGGTCCTGGTGCACTTTTGTGCTGATGTTAATGCCAGAAGATTAACCCTGCTGTGGTTTCTAAACACTTCCACTTTGCAAAAATGCCACGTGCAGTTGGCTGTGGAATTTCTACAAGGGAAGAAATTTCACAAACTGACTTGTTGCGATGGTGGCATCCTGTTTGTAGTACCTCACCCAAATTCAGTGACCTCTTTAAATGACTCATTCCTTCACAAATGTGACGGCAGACCGCACTGAATCTACTTGATTTTATACCCCCGTGGCAATAGGAGTAAAAACACCTGAAGTCAAAGGTTAAGAGATTTGGCCCAGTATTTTTGTCCATATAGTGCAACTTGGGTTCATGGGTCCACTGTTATCCGATAATGTGTCCAGAAGGGTTTTTGAGGAGCCACATAATTCAGACTAAGTAGTTTGGAAAGAACTTGCTTGGTGGATGAAGACTGGTGATAAAAGTTTAAATGCATGGAAGCAGAACTCTAAATGGTCATCGTTAGTTTTAGAAAATATACTTTAATATCATGCAGGTAACCAGTCTATATGAAGAGCAAAAGATGGACATCAGCTATTGATTGACTGATTAATTGAGTGCTTTCTTTCTTTCTTTAAAACTTGTAAATAAAGAGCCAACCTAACTGGCAGTGTTAGGATAGTCACTGACTATTTCTTTTAAAATTCTTTTTTTTAGTATGAAATCTTATCAGGAGTCGCTTTCAACAGAGATTTATGCAGAACCTCTTAAATTTTAGTAATCCACATTATCAGGTAGTAGCACAATGCAAGGACATGGCTTGAAAGACCTTTCATTTGCATTTCAGATTTCCCTCATTTCTGTTTTGCCTGCTTTTTTTTTTTTGTCTCAGCATGTCTAATGTGAAAGTATGCCTTTTCCCTCTGGAGATGTGCAAAATCTCTAGTGGGCAACTAAGCGAGCCCATTGCAGTTACTGCATGTCTGTGAAACTCAGTAATCCACTATCTAGAGACAAATGTGACAGACTCCCTGGTACAAAGCTTGTGCTCACAGACATTTTGCTGACACCCCGAAAAGCTTCACCTCCTGCAAAGATGAAGTGCTGAGGAAGCACTCCATGCAGAATACCTATCACACACAGCAGAACAGCTAGTGATAGAAATAGGAAACTTAGATAGTCTCTTTTTCCCCCCATTTGCCTCAGATCCATGTGTCACATGCCATCATGCCCATTTTGTCCCCTTTGCCATGCCATTTCCTGATCTGCTTGAGTCCACTCAGTTATTCAAGTGGGAATTAGTGAATCCCACTTGAATTTGATGACAGATGCACATTTATAGCAAATCATTAGCCCTGGATGACTCATCAGTTCTTATGTCAACACAGATTAGTTGTTTCTTCCAGAACTGATTACAGGATTTGTTATAAATTACAGCGTGTTCAATTTTTATAACATGATACTCAACAGGATAATCAATAAAATATGGTGTGTGTGTGTGTGTGTGTGTGTGTGTGTGTGTGTGTGTGTGTGTGTGTGTGTGTGTGTGTGTGTGTGTGTGTGTGTGTGTGTGTGT
>NW_024582987.1:103528-132201 GCF_018398535.1 Haplochromis burtoni | reverse complement strand
GTGTGTGTGTGTGTGTGTGTGTGTGTGTGTGTGTGTGTGTGTGTGTGTGTGTGTGTGTGTGTGTGTGTGTGTTAAACCATTGAAATATTACCTTTAGGTTCAAATATTCTATCCATCCATTCATCCATCCATCCATCCACCTAACTCCTTATCCCACTTAGGGATGTAGGAAGCTGGTGCCATCCCAGCTGCGAAAGCTGTGGCAGGTCAGCAGTCCATGACAGGGATCGTGGCTTTCATTGTACTGGAAATATCTGCAGCTAGCATTTCAGCACAAGCACCCGTCCACTGTAGCACACAACACATACACACAATAATGTATTTCCACACAGAGAACAAAGTCACCCAACCATATACCTGGAACTAATGCAGTTTGGGTCCTAGATGTTCTTTCACACGTGTATATTTCACATGGTGGGTGAGTGTTTATTCAGCAACGACAGGCTGTGTTTGTGTTGACATATTTGTATGCATGGAAAAACAGAGGCATGGTTTTGCCAGATGATATCACAAAGTCCGAAATGACTCACTGCACCTTTTGCTGTTTGTCTCTGCATGAATCTGTCGCACAAGTAAACTGCTCCAACAAAGAAATCTCTGCAGTGCTTTGGGCATTAAGGGCCTGGGGACTAACCTCACAGTTTCTGTCTGTTCAACTTCGCTGTCCATCCTTATTTCCCATCAATGTTTATACATAAACCTCTCCAAAATAGCAGAATTAGCTTTATCATCCTCTTGCTTACATTAATCCGCCTACCTAATCAGATTGAAACAGTGGTCTATCACTTGTAACGCACAATTAATTAGGAGTCAAACAATCATGAATGACCTGTAGACAATTTGTAAAATGAATAAAAATGTTTCTTCATATGAGGCAAACTGACCAGCTGAGCTCACATTTATTATATCGCGAGGTATAATAACTGCGAATATTTCCTTCTCCCATGTCCAAAGACATATAACAATGAGCAAATAACTCAGGCAGTCAAACGTGGCATTAAATTTATTCCACAGCTGCTTTGTGGAATATACTGATAACATTGGTAAGTTGGCTCTGACAGTGCAGTGTCAGTGAATCTTTAATAAAAAAAAAAAGCATGGCTCACATGACCAACTTTAGTGATTCCTTAAGCCAAATTTTCACTCTTTCTTTATCTTAAACAGACTGATAGAGACTGAATTGTTCAGAAGTAGCTCAGTTCTGAGTTGACATTTCACTGTAACATTAAAGCAGTGGGGATAATAGCTGCGTGCTTGGGGCACTGCAGGTTATGGAGCTTGTTATGAAGGATTATTGTGAGTTCTCCAAATGTGGAACTGATCATCACGATCGTTTCCAGCTGCCCATTGTTACGATTTGACATCTGGGAGACACAGAAGCAAAATATCCAAAGGCGGCTTTACCAGGCAGAGGCAGAGAGAAAATTCTCTCCTAACAAATGGAGCAAAGTCCACAAGTTAGTTCAGGCAGTCAGGCTTTAGCCGAACTGCGTCATACACACTCCTCGTTCTCCTCGTGTCATACACCAAACACAACCTGCCAATTTGCTGGTCTATCTAAGCTGCAAAATTTCCCATCTCTCCCTCTGACACGTCAGTGCTGCTGCAGCCCTGCCTCGCTGTCTGCTGTCTCAACCCCTCCATTACCCCAGCATCCCAGCAACCACCTTGTAAGCTCCCCCCCGTTTCTATACGTGACATATTTACGGGAAGTGATGAGCTCGGATCCCAGACGCCAAACTCTATTATGTTCTGCTGCTGTGATAAATAATATCAAACATGAGCTGTCTCACTGAAGTGATACTGTGGTAATGATGTCTGCAAAGTGGACTTTACAGGAGCTTTTTATCGAACATAACAAAACCAACAGCATCACCGCTTTTCACTTCGCTGTTCTTCACTCACTGCTGTTCCTCAGTGTGATTGCTTAAATTTGCATTTTGACTGCCATCACGGCATGTGAGTCACAGCTCTGGGGCAGTGCGCTATGATTACAGCAGGCACTCATGCTCAGCACCCATTTTTTTGTCTGATTAGGTTGGTCACAAAAGGACAGATACATGCACACTTTTATCTAATGCATAAAGAGTGATGAGAACTAGAAATCTCCAGGGCTGGTTCTGTACAGCCTTCCTTTGGGAAGAGTGAGTCATTTCACTCTCAGTGCAGAAAAAGCAGTTTCTAGTTGCTTTCCTATAGTTCACAATGTACAGCCCCCTTGATATAGATTTTGCCAACACAACAAATGTATTCCCTTCCTCTAACATTATTCTAAATATAATTAAGCTCTGTTTTTTAGCAGGAAAACACATCAGACACTGCATATTCATCTTTCAGCAGCCCCGTAAGAACAGCAGCGCAGGTTCAGACTTCATTACCACACACATTAAAGCGATCCCAATTCCGCACTATTGTTTAAGCACCAGCAACTTCAAAGTATCTATAATTTAACTGTGCTCGTTGTTTTGACAGCACGCTCGTGCATTTTAACCACTTGCTTGCATTTTAATTAATTAGTCACAGAATCAACAGTCCTCTCTCTCAAGATGAAACCGGCTACGTGACCAGGAAGGCGGCTGATGATTCACCATTATCCTCGTGTTCAGTGCGACCCAGAGGCTTTGGTTGTTGTTGATACTGACAAACTATGAGACTAACAGGATGTAATGCCTTGCTGCAAAGAACACAATTTCGCAAAAAAAGAGAACAGTCCGAGGACAAATGACAGCAATTAAACTTATTTTTCATCTGGACTCCCAAAGATTTGCACTGATACTTAGTTTCACTGCAGCACAAATTATACTCAATAGAGTGTGTAGCAAGATCTGGTTGCCCTGTAAATATGTTTTAGTTTTATTTAACATTTTATTTTTTTTGTTTGCGCCTGTGCGTGTCTGCAGAGAAAATAAGTGAATGAGCAAATTTGCCTCAACTGATTAATTTAATCACTGATTAACTCCCTAAACCCAACAAACAGTCCTTGAATGGCAAAAAAACAAAGCAATGCGCAATATTCATTTTTCAATTGCATAATCAAACTGCAAGCTGTTCTCCCTGGGAGCGCACAGAAGGCACGGCGGCCTTTAAACACAGATGACAGAGTAAAGGGATGTGCAGGCCTGCATCGACACCAAAAAAAGCGCGCCCAGTGATGTATCTCACTGTGTGCGTTGTCATTGTCTCGTGAGCTTTTATGTTCATCACCTGTAGCAGTACTAATGGACTTCATCTCTCTACAGAAGTTTCTTTATGCACTGGCACCAGTAATGTGGCCCGAGACATATCTTCAGATTCATCTGTGTGTAACTCTGTTTGCTCCTTTCTTGTAAACGCACAATCACTTCAAAGGTTTGAGGGAATTTCCTCATATTTTGGCATTTTGGCAAACTTTAACTTCAGCTCAACCAATCAGATATGTGGTAGTCAAGGGTCAAGGTCACTGTGGCAAGAAAAAAACATGTTTTTAACCGTGAAGCCACAATTCAAATGCTAATCATGACCATATTCTATATAACAGTCAAATAGTATGAAATTATGAAGTGATAAGCTGAGAGGGTCTGCTGTGGCGACCCCTAGAGGCAGCAGCTGAAAGAAGAGGCAGCAGATTATTATATCTAATAGGTCAAAGATCAATTCTGGACAATCATGGATCTAAAGTGCAACTTTACTGACTGGCAGTGGTACACGTGCCATTTCTTTTCTTCTTTCTTTTTTAACATTTTCGTGGCAGAAGTCTTCTCAGAGGTTACAGACAAAAAAGCCTTTGGATATCTGAAACTTGGCAATATTTGGCATTCTTGCTTAAACTGGGAACTATTAACCAATTATCAAGATAGTTCCAATTTATAAATGTCTGCTTTTGCGATTTTCCACCCAATATTTACGATGAATGAGGTACGGTGATTTTTCTTTGTCTTCTCACAACAGAACTTTATTTTTTAAGATCCCACAACAGCCTCTGAAAGCTCAGCAGCTGTGGTCCAAATACCCTCACACAAGCTTGATTAAACTATCCTACTGTATCAGTTGACAAATAGCACACAATTCTTTCAGCTAACAAAAAATGATTACCATTGAGAGCCAAAAAAATAATCCAAAAACAAGCTGTTCGCATAGGGACTGAAGCAGTCTTGCATTTTCCTTCCATAAGCCCCATGTGTATGTTGAGGGGAAGTGTGATGTGAAAGAAGGGAAGAGGGTGACACGTCTGATTAATTCATAAATTCAGGACTGAGCCCGCCTTTTGAAAGTGACTCATTCAGGGAGATTGGGAAGAAATGGAAGGAAATGAAGTGGGTGGTCCATGGATAAAAGGAGCCAGGAAGGGTGACTGATACTGAAGGGCAGTTGTGCATGGTTAGCCAGGCGTTTCTGTCCTTTTTTCCCTTTTCCCCCTTGTGTCTACCTACAGTATATCCACCTGTCTTTTGGCCTCTAGCTCTCTCTGAGACAGGAGCCCTCAGCAGGGCTACTGCTGTCTCTCTCTTGATATGAGCTTGGCCAGGAACAGTAGGCACACACATACACTCACAAATGCTCCAACACATGCATCTTTAAGCTGTACAACAGCCTATCCAATACCACAGCCCACCACCTTCCAACATGAGCCAACATAGTGACAGCAGCATTATCTTGTTTGGTGATTAAGTAAATGCAGCCTCTAAAGAGTAAGAAGCTACTCTCAGACCATTAGTCAGGAAGATAACAGGCCTAGACTGTGCACAGCACCACTCAGCAGTATCTGCAGCCCTTGTTGCCCTCACTCTTCTACTCACAGCTGGAGACTGAAAGCACGGAGCCAACAACAGAAAAAAATATGATGCAATATATGGCTTTAAAGCTCTCCTTTTTTGGACAGAGACAAAGACAAACCTCTTGATGACAACGTTTAACTGTATTGTTTATTTATACCTGCAGCAAACACAGCAAACGGAGGAAAAGATACCTTATCCTGATTTTCAACTTGTGAATGCTAATGCATTGCGATGGTGTGAGAAGAGGAATCCCATATGCGAGCTGGCCTTATCACTTTGGATTTGCCAGACAGCAGTCAGTGCACAGGCTTGCACTTCTGCACAGATCCACAGGGAAGAGATTCTGCAAATTGCCCATTCTGCCACATCACCATCAGTAACACTATGCTAGCTGCTCATGTGCAGATATCTACAGTACCACTGGCTTAAACAGATTTTACCTCTAAAATGCCTCGTGGTTTTCTTTGTGAGTTATTTTTAGGATCGCCCCCTCATAAAACAGAGAAGAAAAAAATCTTAAAGCTATCCAGAAAATTATGAATATATACTTCCACAGTTTCACGTTCTTTGTGGCTTTCTGTCATTGGAGTGTACATAGCCTTCTCTTCTAAGATTTCAGCATTCTTAGCCTTGTCGTTTAGAAATTTGACAAAGAGTAACAATTATCATGTGTAGGACACCTGCTTTTGGTTAAATGTAAAAGCAAACATAATACTGGCACTCACTGATGAACTCATATGCTCCTTAATGTTTTTTTAAAGGGCAAGATGAATTTGGTTCAGCTGTAAGCGGCTCAGCGGGATAAAAATTGCCCTCATTACTTACAGACAAATACATATTTGATGACCCAAACTAGATTTGCAAATTTGTATGAATATTTGTAAATAATATACAGCACTGTGCAGAATTCAGACGACCCCTTTATTTCTTTATAATTTGTTTCTTTAAAAGTGCTCTTCAACAATAGGTCTCTACGCTTTGGAGACCTATTGTCTCCAAAACTGCTTTTTCCCTGAGTATTTGTGCATGGCCATTTTAAAGCGATTTTTCCATTTGTTCTGTTTGTTAAGCCATCTGAGACTGACTGCAAGAGGAGGTCAGGAGAGAGGTACAACAGTGGAATTAATGCAGAAAAGTACCATCAGATTTTGAGCTTGTTTGCAATATCATGCATAAAGCATCTGATTGACAGTGGCTTCATTTATAGAAAGACAATGATCCCAAACGCGGTGCTGATACAGTATAAAAGCATATCAGGATGGGAAAACACACGATGGATTGGTCTCCCTAGAGCTCAGACTGGCGCATTACTGAAGCAGTGTGGGATCATCATAACAGAGAACAGAACAAAAAGGTAGTTAATATCCAAAGAAGAGTTTCAAGAAGCCTGGATATCTATTCCTGAGGAAATATCAAGAAAGCTGCTTGAGAGAGTTTAGGATGTGTCAATTCACCAGCAAGTAGCTAACCCATCAGAGAAAGTGTAAAACAAACATACAAAGCCATCTTTGCAATGTTTTAGCTACATACAAGTGAATACAGCTTGGAGAAAGGGTTTCGTGTCATAACAGCTCACCCACAGGCTTCTAGCACTGATTTATGCCTTATTTGTTTTAGAGGCAATTTTTGCAGGCTGCAGCTATAGCCACACGGGGGGCACCAAATTAGGCTTGTACACCATCTCCCTTTGATATTGATTTGCATAGAAGGAGGAGGATGTACCAGCTTTATTCTCAGTAAGATCAGCAACACGCAGCGTGCATGCAAGGAGATGTTTATCATTAAGTTTTACAGCGACAAGTAATTATGAACCCAGAGTGTTGTTGTTTAAAAGGAAGTTTAAGAATCTGGGTTACTGAGGAGATGTTCGCCCGTAGTTACCATTAACAAGGATGAATTGTGACAGTTCTGTGGGAAATTACATCAGTGCAAATTCCTTTGGTGCGAACAGAGATGGATAATGTCTGTTTGGATGAATAACACATGCTAGCTGGTATCAAACGCACTTGGGCAACTCGTTGCCTCCAAGTAAAGATGAGAGCTGTGACGTTTATAAAAGCTGACATTTGCACCTCCGGTATGATGCCTCTAAACAGTTCGTGCGCTCGTGCAGCACAGAAATGTTTGTCACAGAAAGAGGGAGAGGAGACGGCAAAAGAGCTCCGTGGGGGAGTATTTACAATCAGCATTACCCAGGAGGTCCGCACGCGCTCACATCAGTCCAAAACGGGCAAGCACAGTCCGCTTGACCTCAACTCAAGAGGAGAAGAGGGAAGATGAAAGATACAGAAAAAGTCCAAACGAGGGGACAGTCCCCAAAGAAATCAAACATAAGCTGTGTTGACACTGTCCAGTTGTCCAGCTGTCTACTGTACACAGGGGACACACTGGCTTACATTTTTCATACACTGATACACGTAACTAGAAAGATTACGTCAGCATGTATATTGTGAATTTTCACCTAAGGCCGCAAGACACTCTACAATCGCCACTCACTCTACTGTTACATTTACAGTCACAATCAGTAATACAAAAAACAGTAATACACAAAGTAACGTGTAACATTATGCTACATTTTTACAGTCGTGAAAAGGAAAGCTTTCATTGCTGCGAAAATCTCGGTGCACCCCATTATTCTGTAGCTTGTAGAAGCACATTTAGCAGCAATAACTTGAAGTGATTATTTCCGTATGGCTTTGTTAGTCTCTCGCATCGCTGTGGAGGATATTTGGCCCATGCTCCTTAATGACGTTGTTTCAGTTCATTGAGGTTTGCATGTATTTGTTTATGCAACATAAACAAATACAGCAACCATGCTTGCTGTATTCCCTGCCCCTGGTTTAAACTGGTTGCAGGATGACGGCAATAACCAGACTGTGAGAAATACAGATCAGATCGTTGCAAAGAAGAAATGAAATACATGTGTCTTTTTTTATTCGTTTGTTTTTTAACAATGACAACTAATATGTTTAACACGTGTTAGTGAACACAAAGTATTTTCCACATACAGAGACAAGTATTACTGGGGATATTTAAAAAGCAAACAAACAAAAAAAAACAGCAACCTTTTTTAGTTATTTACTGTTTTGTACACCCAATTTCTATTTCATATGTGGGATGGTAATCTTAACACATAGGACTCTTACAATGACATATAGTGTCCCTGTCCTGTCTCTGATATTAGTCTGACAAATACAGAAATTCTCGTCTTTTCATCTGAAGCTGAATAGCTGGGTAGGATAGGTCTTAATAAGAAAGACTTAAAAGGAAGAGGAAGCGGGTTTGAGTGACACTTAAGATGAGATATTTTGTGTTATTGTGATAGGATAATAGTTATATTAATTCTCAAAGAGAAACTTTCTATTACTAGGAGGGAAAACAATGATGTTGAGGTGACATTAAAGATGCCACTGCTGCAACTTTCACTTTGAACCTATTTTGGAACTATAACATGAACAGACATTGTGAAAAGACCACCAGCTGACGATTAATAATACTACTGCTACTACTAACTACTACTACTACTACTACTACTAATAATAATAATACATTTCATTTAAAAATAGCACCTTTCAGAGCACCCAAGGACACTGTACAACAAATACACAATATACACAATAATAAGAGTAACAGATAAAAGTTAAAAGCATGCAGAGGTTTAAACATAAGCAATTTTAAACAGGTGAGTTTTGAGGGTGGACTTAAAAAAACACCTTATTCAAGGTATTGCAATAGCTTGAATCCTTTCTTTTTCAGACATTCTGTTGTAGTTGGTGCTTTGCATGGACAGATGGCATCACATCTGACTCTAGAATACTTTTGGTATACAGAGGACTTCACAGTCAACTCAGTGACTGGAGGATACCCAGGTCCTGTAGCTGCAAAACAAGCCCAAACCATCACCCTTTCACCACCGTGCCTGACAATTGGTATGAGGTGTTTGAGCTGATGTGCTGTGTTTGGCTTTACAAGAAATATGGCGCTGTGCATTATCAAACATCTTTCACCTTGTCTTGATAAGATGAAGCTTTGCAAACCTAAGCCATACTGCCGTGTTCTTTTTAGAGACAAGAAGCTTCCTCCTGGCAACTTTCACCATGCTAACTGAGGCCTGTGGAGTTTACTTACCTAGTGAAGCAGTAAAGGTGTGCTGAGGTTTTCACAGGACTGTGAAAACTTTATTTTTCACATGACTGTTTATAAAGTCTATGGGTAGTAATTTAAAGAAATACCAAAGAGGCCAAATCACTGTCAAAAAAGACTAATGTTTCGCTTTGCTGCCCATTTTTTTTAACAATGTTTTGCTTTATTTCTATAATCTCTCTCTGTTACAATCTAATGTAATTTTAGGACTAACTAGAGCTGTGCTACAAAAATCTGCAAAAATATATTTGTGTCTCTGTCCTCATGTTGTTTACATACATAATAAAACAGAGTGCTACCTACCAGCATGATGTAGCAAGTGTATTTTAATGGGGAAAAACAAGGTGGACACATTTCAGTGCTACGAGAAAAGGCCCTTTCAACAAACCCCTGCACTTTTAAATTGTTAGCTGGCTGCATCTGATCACATCTGTTCATTTATGGTTTTGATTAAAAAATAAGATTTAGAAAACTGCTGTATAGGAATGAGATTGTTTCCATAGGCTTGACATGTGGCAGGTGTTAAACAGCGAGTCTGCTGTACAGCTTTTATACAGTAAAAATCCAAAAATAACAAACAAAAGAGAAGAGTGTGTAATACTTACAACCATACCGTTTAGGGACACCCAGCAGTCAGGGGGGAAGTCTTGGAGCAGAGGCACCAGATACTGCAGACAGCCATCCCAGTGACACAGAAGCAGCATCATACCTATCAAATTAAATATTCTTACCACTGCACTAGCCAGGTCATAGGTCATATGGAAAATCTGCCAAAGAGAAAGACAGAAGAAAGGAGAGATAGAGACCTCATCAGCATCTGCTTGGTTGTGCGAAAGCATTTATTCAAATTCTGACATTCGTAAGCCAAATGCAAGCACGGCATTATGAAGAAATATAAACTTCAGTAAGCAACACAGACACAGCGGCCCAGATTTAGATCTGTAAGAGTCTCAAACGTTGGATGCACTGGTATTTCAGGGACACAAAAAGATTAAAAAAAAGATTAAAAACACTTAAAACGCTCACAAAAGTACAAAGTCACCTTTGAAGCTGAGGGCACAGTGTGCCTGTCTGTCCTCCAAAGTGTTTGGGTGCCTCAGCGTCTGTGTGTGCCTGCACGCGTGTGTGCGCATGTATCTCTGCACTCACAGATGTTGAGCTGCTCATAACTGAACACGGCTGCTTTCCAAAAAAAAATAACCTGACCAATAGAGGAGACACATAGAGCTAGAGTAGGTAGCACAGAGCAAGTGAAGTGAATGATGAGGGGAAGTGCAAACTTCTGGAATAATTAGCCCATAAGTGTGTTTCAATGCTGTGAGCTGGAAAAGGTGTCGGTGCTGGTGTGGCTGTTTAATCAGAGCCCGAAAGTTTCAGAATAGAAAGTCATCAGCGGGGTGAGTAAGCATGTCTGCGGCGCAAAGCGGTTTCATTTACGTCGGATCTGGCCGAAGAGAATTGACTCACGCCTGGTTGGCTGTGGCTTTAATTCAGAGTTTCTCATTAGCATCAGAAACCCATTACTTATTTCCAGGTTAGTTATTCCATAATCTTCCTCACACCGAAGCTCAATCTTTCCTCCCGCCAGCCCCCTGGTTCGTTTTGCATAATAAACCTGCCCCATTCGCCAGTTTGTTGAATTGAGACATTTCAGGTAATTACCATCTATTTTAAGTTCATGTCTTTCCATTCCCCATACATTACCTGTTCTACCTATTATACATATAAAGGCAATTTAGTCGCTTCGCTTTTGTTTTTTAAATGAGAACTGATGAACTTTTTGTTTCGGGGGTTTCCTTTTACTGACAAATGTTTACATTTGTATATAATACAAGAAATCAAGGATTTTCAGGTAAGTAAACATATATGTACAACACACACCAGTATCTTTATCTCTATATCTAAAACCTTGGTCATTTATGGTCTTTTTCTGTCCTTGTGTGCACCTAAACACTAACAAAAACACTACTACTACTGCATATAATTTAGTTCCAAATAAGCCCAAATAAGATCTGCAAGAGCATGGACTTCAGGCTGTGCTGATATGCACCAGTTTTGCCATTTGTATGCAAAATCATCTGTTAAACCCCCACCACCACCAAACCCCAGGTGTTTTAGAGGCTCTTTTAATCTTCCTCTCTCCACCCCGGTCTATTGTGACTGCCCTGTAACCTTTCTGAATAAAGGACAGTGTCCGCACACAGAACAGAGGAGAGAACAAGAGGCTGAGCTGGTGCTCAGATCCCTCTATGGTTCAACTCATCCATGGGGAGATATAGTGCACTGCCATGAAAGGCTAAAATTAGCCACTAGCTTACAGGACGGCTGTCTCAGTGCACCCAGTGTCTCTTCTGCTGCCTATATCTGTACTCTTATTTTAGCAGAATTCGCTCTCCCTCTGTTATGTGCGCATGCATATTTACATATAGCCTGATGACATAATAAGGAAAGCGACAGAGCATAAGGTAGCCGTGAAGTGATAAAGGTATCTATTTCTGGAGGTGCATGCTCCTGAAGGATTGCAACAAGACTAGAAAACAGGAAGTAGTGGGCCCTGTTTGAATTGCAAATGACTCATACCAGGCAGAAATAGGAAAAGGCTGATCACTCTGTCTCCACTTTCTTTTTTCAGTTAATACATAAGCAAAAGAGTGAAAAATAAGGATGAAGTTTTTTGGGTACATTTCTATGACGCACGAGGGTTACAGGGAGGTCTCACAAATTCCCAGGGACCGTCTCACTTTGCTGGGAAGCCTCTGTGACCTTTGGGTCACGCTGAGTCAGAGAGGCCAGAGAGGAAATGATGTAGATGCTCATTAACACAATGTGGAGTTTATTTGGGTTTGCATTGCAGCGGCATCACTTTGAAAAGCCTGCAAGCAGCAGGAGGTAGCCACAAGGCAGGAGTGGGGTTTTTTTGTTTTGTTTTTTTCAAATAGGGTTTTAAAGAAGAGGCTGCAGGTGTAGATCGCTGGTCAGGTCACCAGATTACAAAGGATAACCTTCACTGTGATGTGCAGATATGTAAGGATAAATTTGAACTGTGTGAGATGGTTCACTGAAGCGCACTCTGCTAATACAAGCACAATGTCTCCATATTGCCTTTACAGAGTGTTTCTCATAATTAAAAGAAAGCATTTGCACATACTCGATCATCCAACTTCTCTTTTGAGAATTAACTGTGTTGGACAGCCTCTTTCTTTCTTTTTTTGTGGTAATCTGTTGTTTTATCTCACTGTAAGGCTTCTAAGAAAACATGAATTGTATCAAATTGGGCAAAGGAAGGAATGTGGAGAGTGTAGGTCCGAACGTACGTCTGTTTGACTCAAGCAGACAAAGAAAACACACAACTTGCAAAGCTTTCATGTAGCACACAGCCGGCCCCTTGCTCAGGATGACAACTAAGAACCATGCGCTTCAATTTGCTAATATGCACCTACTCGATCACCCATCAGCAACGTTCTGTTTCGTGCAGTCAGCAGTGTGTCTGAGCATCCCGCTGATGGAGAGGAATGATTAATATATGCCTGTGTTCTGTTCAACGTTTACTGTAAGGGAAATCAATCCAGATCTAAAAATAAAAGCAACAGAGTTCTGACAACAGCTGAACAGCTGGTCAAATAAAAAAAAGTGACTACTGCTGAGGACTTTACTGTATGGCACGAGTTATAAAATGTACTATGCAATCGTTTATCATTGTGGCAAGAAGCAAATTGATCCTTTTACTAAACTCTTTAAAAATGCTTCAACTTTTGTCAGACCAGCATTTAAAAAGTCTAAATTTCTTCTTAATTATGATAAATCAGCCAGTGCAGAGTGGTTACAGATTGTTAGCTCAAGGCTCAGTGTCTGCCATTTAAGAGATAAGTCTGTTTTCACAAAGACTCGAAGCCTATAGTGTAGGTTTGTTTTCAGTACTGGCCATTTATTTCTATTTTGTTTGTGTCTTGCCCTGCTAGAGGTTTTTTCCTGTTAAAAGAGAGGGTTTTTTTCCCACTTCCGCCAAGTGGCTGCTCATAAGGTGTCCTCTGATTGTTCATGTTTTCCCTCCATTATTGTAGGGTCTTTACCTTACAATATAAAGTTCTGATTTGGCACTATATAAATAAAATTGAACTGAATGTAAAATGTTTGAAAAATGTTGCTCCAATAGCAACATTAATATAAAGTTTATTCTGTGATTTAAGATCCAAAACTGACAGTTTTTGCAGTTCGGTGGCAGTGAATCGCTCTGAGATAAATATTTAGATTTAGACTCAAATCTGTCATATGACAGATCCGAGTTCATTTTGAGCAACTATAACGTTTTCATAAACCTCGTGCACAGGAAAGGTAGAGCTGACACAGAGCCAAAAGCATATCCAATGCTCTTGTTTGGCTTTGGCAAAATATAGGCTTGGAATTAAATGCATCAAGCTTAAATTTGATTGGGGATTAGGGCATAGGTCAGCATAATCCTGTAATACATTGGAGAAAAACAGCCAAGATTTGATATGATAGTGATAGAAAGTCACACGCTAGCTCTGTCAAGCCAATAGGTCGCTCATGCACTTGGTCTTTCCGCATCCTTTTGATGGGTTGTTTGAACAGAGCAGAGAACATTTTGAAACTTTGCAGGTATATTTTTATGTAAAGCAGCATGCTGATACATAATACTGCAGGGATTAAAATTCAAATCAATGTTGCCCACAAGGTATGGCACGAAGAGTTTTTGCTTATACAACTGCGAGCTGTCTGGTGGATGTATGCACTGTAGGCAGACATTTTGAATCCTATGCACAGAGAAGAGAGCATGCAAGAGAATTACTCATCACCAAGCATCAAGCTGTGGGCCTGAAACACGCAATTACAAACTGTTCTTTATGCATCTTCAAATTGGACATGAGTGACCTCTGTTTGAGTTTAGCGAGGATTAGCATGGGACTAATTTGAGGAGATTAAATCCACCACTGGCTATTAGATTGAAGGATAACAAAACTGCTTCCAGGAAAATCTGGAATTCTCCTGCTTAGCATCATCTTGTAAATCTCCTGCTGGCTCTCTTTTGGTTTTGCTTAATCACGAAATTACAGTTGAACTTGGATTCTAAAAAATCATACCGGGACGTAATGAGAATTCACTGGGAATTTGCAAGTTTCCTGTTTTCTTTTACTGCCTTTCCTCCTCTGAAGGCTAAAAAGCTTTTGCCTGCTGTACTTGGTCTACTTAAAAAAAGGCAACAGCATGTAAGGCTAAATGAGCAACATTCTATATTTTCTATGGCAAAAAAACATTTCAATGCCGGTCTGTCTCTTTCTGAAAGAAAAGCAGCCTGCTGGAAGTAATCATGAATCCCATCACTGAAATGTGCAATGTGTAATCACATTGGTGTAAGTATAGTTCAGCAATAAATAAATATAAACAGAGCTGGCATTATTTCAGAGCTTCAGGCAACATACTGTATGTGCTGGGACGCTAATCAGTCAGCAGATCTGCTTATCATACAGACTGGGATACTGTGTAAGAGGAGAGGAAAAGCCTTTCTAGCAATGTTGTGCTTGTAACTTGGTTCTTGCCAAATCATGTGTGCAAGTACATAGGCTGCATAAAAAGCTCTGAATCTCAATGCAGAGGAACATTTAGGTAATGAGGCCCAGCAGTAATTAGGAGACAGAGACTTAATTAAGAGCCACATAGTGATCAATAGGATCTTAACACAGGCAGAAAACAAGCGATGATCTATTAATATAGTAAAGGATCCCCTAAACCATCATTGCGTCTTCATCGCAGGCTCTCATGCATGCATTTAAAACTAAAAAAAAATAGCAGCATTATCAGTAAAATTTATATAAACCGTTGAAGGTAAAAAGTAGCATTAAATAGAAATTCACCAAATAACCTGGTAGGTTGTTTAAGTAGTTGTTATTTCCAACTGATGCATGCAGTTCATCTCTAAGCTATCAGTAAAGACAATAGACAAAAGATTATTAAAAAAAAAATCACAGCCTCAGTTACTCTTCCAGATATCGATTTAGTTGTTATGAAAACAAAATATTTTCACCATACGGACTCATCCCACACAGGCCCTGACACACTTAGAGAAGCCGAAGTGTTTCACATAAAAACAAGTCTCAAGAATCATATTGAACTGTATGATTTTAGAGCAGAACTGCAGTAATAACTGCACACGCAGACGTTTGCAGCTAAAACAGCGACACCGTGAATCAGAATTGTCTCCAATTTGATACGAAACACACAAAACAAAACAAACAAAACAGGCCACTGATATTTTTTCCTCTTCTGGAATCACAAATGTTCTCTTTTTATTCCTGTGCACCCACTCTGATATGATTTCTGCAACATATTTCATCTACCAATGCTTGAATGTACCCTCATGACCTCAGCAGATGCAAATTTCTGAGTATCAAATACAACTGCTAACGTGCCTCAAATATCACCAGTGAATGTGTGAAAGCGAAGGGCTCAAACTGGATGTGTGATATCGCAGAAGATCCTGATGCTCTTCCTCACCTCGCAGCTTAACTACCAGCCAATCAGTGGACACATTTAACTAGACAACTCTTCCCCTCGGAACTTGTCGATCACATCTTTCAGTCCAAGGAGATCTTCCTCACGGGAACGCTGCTGATCATCTGCTCTGCTTTCCATCATTTCTGTGTCCGTCAGCATTATTCTCTTGTTCTTCCACTAAGCACATCACACTTCACCGCAAGCCGAGCTGCTTTGCCCGCTGTCTCACCCGCTCTGCGTCTATTTTGGTCGTGTGAGCGTGATAACCTTAACACTTCTGTTCTGCCTTAATCTGCGCTCTACCATTCACAGATGCATTGGCAGAGGCAGCGTCCTCCGGGGCAGAAGCTCACAGACCCGCAGGGATCAAATTTATGATCTTCTCTGCGTGGACAGCATTGGTGATCCACTCTGTGTGCTAAGCCTTTTTTTTACTGTAATTATATAGACATCAGTCCCAGAGTCTGTAGGGATTCACGTATGCAGTTAATGCATGCGCATTCTTCTAGAAATTTCCTGCAGGGCTTATATTAGCCTGCTCTGCGCAGGACAGGTATGGTGCATTAGGACAACAAGTAAATGTATTTATGGATGAATGTTCTATTGATTTGTACCTGTAACCTGAGCAGTGGTAACAAAATAACATCAGCTCAGGTCTAATAAATCATGTACACAAACACAAGCAGTACTTATAGCTCGGACAGCAGCACCAGTGCATTTATAACTCAGTGCACTCGGTGCAATGAGAAAATTGCTGGGAAGTGAAAGAGGCATGTGTGGACATATTGTCCAAAACATGTTAGTGCCCTCAAGAATAACCGTTTTCCCACATGACCCATTTTTAACGTCATCTGTTCGGTTATGCAAGTCTGTTGACAGTTTCACTGCATCATTATAGGAATCATCATTACGAAGTGAGGCTGAGGGAGGGAAGAAGGAAAAAAGAAAAAGAAAAACGAGCTGTGAGCGGACAATGAGCTGACAGAGAAGCGTGCATCTTTCACACAACAATCCCAGGCCAGAAATAAAAGAGTTCTATCGAAGAAGAAAATACTAATGCTGACATAGTATTACTCCGTTTTGACATTGACCAGGACTTTTTCTCATTCAAATTATCCCAAGGAGCAACTCTCCAGAAATGTAAGCACACGGTTGATCTGATATCCTCGTGTTGGTGTTGTTCCCAGATCATCATACTAAATGTTGTTCCAGGATCAACATTGCAAGTGACCAATCAGAATGTTGTGACGTCATACTTTTGCGACTTCGGGAAAAACCGGCGTAAAACAAAAAACTGTACCTAAGCTGCGTGAAACCGCCTCTGTCCGCCGAGACCCTGACCCTAACCCTAACCATAACCCTTTAATAAACAGTAAGCAGAATTGATATTGTCCTTGCAACATTGGAATTTCATAAATGCACGAATGGCTTGGCGCGCAAAAGAATAACGTCACAACAATGTGATTGGTCACTTGCAATGTTGAACCTGGAACAACATTTTCATTATGGTCTGGGAACAACACCAACACGAGGATATCAGATCATCCGTAAGCACACAATGCAGCAATGAAAGAAGAAGCTCAGTAGAGGAGCATTTAAGCCTCATATTCTCTGTATGTATGTATGGGGCGATCGTGGCTCAAGAGTTGGGCGTTCGCCTTGTAATCGGAAGGTTGCCGGTTTGAGCCCCGGCTTGGACAGTCTCGGTCGTTGTGTCCTTGGGCAAGACACTTCACCCGTTGCCTACTGGTGGTGGTCAGAGGGCCCGGTGGCGCCAGTGTCCGGCAGCCTCGCCTCTGTCAGTGCGCCCCAGGGTGGCTGTGGCTACAATGTAGCTTGCCATCACCAGTGTGTGTGAATGGGTGGATGACTGGATATGTAAAGCGCTTTGGGGTCCTTAGGGACTAGTAAAGCGCTATATAAATACAGTCCATTTACCATTTATGTGCACAGCATAAAGTAGGGTTTACTGCAATTCATTTATGGGTTTTTTAACACTGTTATACAAGAACGTGGGTGGGCTTAATTTTATTAAATTGTTTTATTGCTTCAGAAAAAATAAACTTTTTTTAAAGGAGAAACTACAAAATGATTGTGCAGTCAAATATAGTTCCTGAAAGCAGTGAAAATAGAAATATCTGAATTGACAGATCAGACTTTTAAGAAAAAATCTAATTTAGTCAAGACAATCTGAGCATCTCCAGTAGATCTGCATTAATAAAGGCTAGACTGAAAAAGAAAGAAAGAAAGAAAGAAAGAAAGAAAGAGGACTGCAAGTTTTTCCTTTGTGCAAACGTCACAGCAGCGCAGTGAAAGAGAGACAGAGAGAGTGCTGTAGTCTGAGTTGTGGTTGTACTAAGAAGGTAGTCAGGGAAGATTAGTGCTCATGTGAGAGCAGGAGGGATTTGACTGGATTGCACAGGGTGACCCGCTGTGCTCATGTAAATAACAGCAAGATGGACGGTATCACAGTGTGCATCGAGGTCACACCCGTCCCGATACACTTGGGGATGGAGGGGTGGAGATTGCCTGGTGATGCAATTTTAGACTGATTTTTATATATTTCTTTTTAATCATCATAATCAAAGTTGCAGCTGAAGCTTGGTTAAAAAAATATGATGGCATTAACAGTGTGTGTCTTTTCGGGATGATTGTTTTAGGAAGAGAAAAACATAAAAGAGGAAATCAGGAAATGGAAGAGTGAATGCATACACCCTTGAGGGCAGTCTGATGTTATAATTACTCATCTGACTAGCAGTGGACCAGCATCATACTAACTAGTTCCATATATCTCTTGACTGCATGACTACAGCTGACATGCTACATATAGTCCTGTCCATACTGTAGCCATGGATTTGTTTACCGCCATAGTGGTTCCTCCATGTATGTGCTTAGATTCACATAAACAGCTGGATTTCAGCACACGAGCACGTCATCATGACAGATGGATGAAGGGTGCTTCGCTAAGTTGATCCACCGCAACATTAGCTCTTGGGAAGTGAAACCCTAATGCCTCAGTAGTTAGTAATCAATTAATTTGCACACAAAGCATCATTACAGGATGTCTGCAATGAGTGTCGGTGCTTGCCTTTAAACAATCAAGGGATCGTTACGCTCCTCATGCAGAATCAGTCAATAACAAACAGGTTTATAGTGATTGGTCAATTATTCAATAAGTTGGTTGATAAGAACAAATATTCTCAAACCATTTTGTCAATCAACCACTTATTTTTCAAGCTGAACCTTTGATGGTTCAGGTTTTGTTTTGTTTTTTAGTCATGAAGGCTTAGATCACAGAACAGGAATTTTTCTTTTTGTTACTTTTGTTTCTGGAGAAAATTCTCAAAAGAGCAAAATGAACATTTTTGCAGTCGAGTGGATCGTAAAAAACCCAAACAACTGCAGCCAATGACACTCTTCCTCTTGCCCATGCAACGCTTGCAATATCAGTGTGTGTGTGTATATATATATATATATATATATAACCGTTCGATACAGTGTTTTCGGTATATGTATCGAACAATACAAATTTTTAATTTATTTTATCAACTTTCCTTCTGACGATGCTGTCTGTGTTGAGCGCTCAGTGGATCTGCGCTCGACAGTGCAGCCTAGGCGGAGTAGTCGAACGCAGATTCACTGAGCGCAGGGCAAGCTAGCCAGACAGAAGTTAAGCTCCTTGCAACATGGCAAATTGAACCTCCCCCACCCTCATTCAGATCTGGCGTTTGGAACTATTTTGGTTTTCATGTGACGTATGACCCTGAAGGTAAGCGCGTCATGGACTAAAGTAAAACAGTATGTTGGATGTGCCACGCAATGCTCAATTACATGGGTGGGAACTAGTGTGTTAGCGCAGTTAGCTCGTTAACGTGTTGGCCGTCCAGCCCCAGGCACGGGGCTCGGTATCAACGTTGCCTTGTTGTGGCGTTAACGTCATTTCAACGATTAACGCTGACAGCACTAGTGGGAACACAACGAATATGACTGCACATTTACTCCGACATCATCCTAGTGCAAAGACAAGTGGAAGCAGACAAAAACAACAAGCAGCATGCTACAAACTTTACCCGAGTCATTTAGACAGCGTTAGCACATGATTCTCCTTATGGGGACCTGATATGTTTAATATGCTGCTGAGAATATAGCCCAGAAGAAGCGGATAGTATAGCTTTTATTTTGGAAAGAGCCATTTCTCTGTAATAAACTCTCTTTTCCAAAGATGAGTGATTTCTCGATCAGATAGATTTTTTTTATTACTTTGTTTCAGCAACATTAAATTTAAAAACTGTACTTTTGAGTTAAAATATATATTTATAATTTTAATAAATGACAAATTAAAAAGGCATGAACATTTTTTTTGTATCGAAAAAATATCGAACCGTGACACTAAAGTATCGAACCGAACCGTGAATTTTGTATATCGTTGCACCCCTAATACATATATATATATATATATATATGTGTGTGTGTGTGTGTATATATGTTGCTGAAACAAAAAAGTAATAAAAAAAATAAATATATCTCAGGGCTCGCAAAATTTCAAAATCCCTGGTAGCCCTTCGGCAGGGACTCTTCAGTTTTTGGTAGCCCAAAATAAATTTAAGTAGCCCGAATAAAAAAGAGAGCAATTTTTTGATTGATGTTTTGTTTCCTTTACAAGATTATACATTAAAGTATAACATTGTATAATTATATAATATTAACTTCTTATCTTGTGCGCGTTTTTTATTTTGACAGCGAATGTGCACCTGCGGACCACTTATGTGCAGCCCTGGTTATTTAGCTCGTCATATTGCAGCCACAGAAATTCTTTTGTCCATGAAACCATAAAGCTGCACTTTCTTTTTGCCTTATAATCTGATTTGTCATAACTTTTCCGTTTTGTGATCACTTCTTGGTCCCCATGTTTGAAACAACCACAAGAAGCACAAGTTGATAGCACGCGGTCACACTTGGTCATAGCACCGTCTCCAACCACTGTTTTCCAGTGTGTGACTATAGCATTACGTACCAGGCATCTCGTCTTTCACTGTGACCCTGGATATGTCACCAAGATACTTCCTACATGCACAGCTACAACACTACCAACCAGTACTCAAAGTATTCTACTGTATTCCTTACACCGATCACTTGCGCCTCTGTTACAGTATTCCAGTAAAAATACAAACCTATACATTAATTGCAAACCAAGAAAATGGAGCTAACATGTGTGTTTTTCAACAGCCACCAGGATCTTTTTCTGTTCTTAAGTAGTGTTTATGTCTGAACATATGAAAAAAGCAAGTGAAAATGAAACAAAACAACGAGTGACAAGAAAAACGTAACTGTTCACATACAAACCTTGAACCCTTGTACCTGTGCCTGAAAAAATGGACTTTGTTGCCCTTATAGAATCACTGGAAACACTGTAGTATGGCTTACAGCACATGAAGTGCGTTAGGCTGCAGAGACAATCAACCAGCATAGATCATTTGGAGGATTCTTGATGTGTCATGTGACAACTTTCTGTACTGTGCGCACATTGCAGAGGGAAACTAGTCTCCATGAGGGGATATCCCATGGGAATGGACAGAAGATCAAAGCTGCTTTCACTGACAGCTTTTTTCTACTCAGAACTCTAGAGAGGGGTAACAGAAATCAGGACTTCTTTTTTGCTAAATACTGAAATACGATGTGTTTTCAAAAACAAAATTATGATAAAAATAAGCCACAGTTGTTGGGATAAAAAGCATCTCTATTTCACTGCTCTGGTGCTGCTGTAACTATTATAAGAAGAGTATGGTGTTTAAGGTGATTGGAAGTATTAATTACTATAAATTATAACCAGAAACAGCTGGTAGTTTGAAAATAATACACACGTGATTCTGTTTCCTGCCGCTTTCAGTCTTGCCGTCTTTACTGTGCAGACATGTCCGTTCATATCTTATATCAAATAAAAGGCTGAGCTGAGAGACGGACTGGCAGCAACAGTAAGAGATGAAAAGAGTCAGAGTATGCAATAAGCAGAAGTACTCCCGACGGAGCAGTATAAAACATTTTGAACATCGTGCACAGCTTACAATGACACCATGATACAAAGCGACCTGTAAAACCAGCCAGCAGTTGTTGGTTAAGGCAGAGGAATCTAACCTTGGTGAAATAAACGTTTAAGAGATGTTGACGTGCAGTATGAAATACAGATACATTTATTATGGATATTCCAGATTCAACACGTTTGGTCATCCCCATTTTGAGTTTGTCTTATACCCCAGTGAGATAAGCGAGCTTGTGCACTATCAGCACCCAGACAGGCTGTCCTTGAGCCTCTGGAGGAGCAAAATGAAGGACACCAAACAGAAGACGCAAAGGTCATCATGCTCCAAAAGGCTCGTCTGGGCCTGAATCTATCAGGCATTCCTTAAATTGCGACAACCAAAAAGGTCATTCAGCTACAAAATAGCCATAACAGAAAGTATATAATATTACAATTCACACAAAAGTAGATTTTATTACAACACTTGGAAAACTAACACCAACACACGTCGCTGTTAAGTATCAGTCAAATATCTGTAGGGGCTATTAATGGTTGGGCCCATATTGTGCCTTTTAACTAATATTCATCTGTGGTATTGCAGTAATTGCAGCACATTATTAGTTTTACACATTACAAAATGCAGCAGATCCTGAAAGCAAAACATGTGCAGTGTGTCTTTTTTTCCTGTTTCCATCCCTGCAATCCCAACTGGTCACAGCACAGCACACAGTGTCCCTCCCTGGATCTGGTTCTTCCTGTTAAAAGGGAGTTTTTCCTTCCCAATGTCGCCAATTACTTGTTCAGAATGTGTTGTCGATAACTGTGGTTTTTCTCTGTCTTTCTCTTTACCTTACAATATAAAGCACCTCGAGGTGACTGTTTTGTAATTTGGTGCTCTATAAATAAAACTGAATTAAATTTTCAGTGTGATGGTTCATTATTTTGATTCAGTTTTCTGCCCTATTTGCAACTCATCTAACTTCACTGCTTCCTAGGCCCCCTCTCCCTCCTGCTGTTCTGTTTATGAGCTGCCTAAATTCAGTATTTGATTCTGTAGGAATAGGGATGGCTATCGAAACCCGGTTCTTGTTGAGAACCGGTTCCCACAGTTTCAATTCCTTGGAATTGTTTGCCATTTTTGCAAACGATTCCCTTATCGATTCCAGTCGCCCCGAATGACGTCACCGCATTGCGGAGAGAAGATATAAAACAAAGTTCTAAGCTAATCGACCTTAGTGTTCTCTTTTTTAAAAAAGAATTGATAAGAGAATCGATAAAGAATCGAATCGTTAAACAGAATCGAAAATGGAATCGGAATCGTGAAAACCTTATCAATACCCATCCATATGCAGGAATCACACCTTATGTATTTTTTATTTACAGAACCCATGTGTTGAAACCACATATTTGCCATAATCCCTCTGTTTTTATATGTATGATGTTAAATATGTTATATATGTTATGTATGTTGCAGCATATTGTATTCTAACCAAACCTCTGACTGATTCAATGAATCTTAGCTCTGCCGCAGAGCACTATACATTTCTGTCTGCTTTCAAATCATTGAGCCTGACAATTAACTCTGTACTCTAAACCATATGGTCTAGCAATTTACTGGAAACAGTCTACTACAGTTAACAAGACCAACTAACAACAGAAGGAGTAATGAGAGACTTGGCAAAAGGGGAAATTGGTTAAATCTGCAGGGAACAAGGAGGAAAACGTTCTTTCAAGCGGTGCAATCTGGGATTTTCCACCCTATGGGCCAAGAGCGAGCTTCCCTCTGTGAGCTGAGCAAGAACACAGTTCAAGGCACATTACATTCAACGTCAGAGCTTTGTCTTAAAACAGAGAGGACAAGAACACAGACAGCATGGAGGGGGAAGAAGCACTGTCCTTCATTTTTGTTTGCTTGACAAAATTGGACTGGAGGAGTCCATTAGGCTATTGTGTGGGACTTGACTTGCTTGTTTGTGTGTGTATTTGTGTGTGAGAAAATGGGAAGAAAGAGACGAAGCTAAGAAGATCCCTGTCTGTGCAAGGGAAGATCATTTAACATGTTTAATGTCTGAAGGGCTCAAGCTCTCATTTAAGCGAGTAGAAGGCCCTCTGCACACAAAATATGAAACGTGTGACAGGCACATTGTCACACATGAAAACACGTGACAGAGCTCTTTTGCAGCCTGCAGCCTGCGACTCCCACACACAACACAAAACAAGTCTGCTTCGCCTCCAGAAACCTAGCATGCTCTGCAGTACAAGGTGGAGTTCACTCGTGTGTTTATGCCAGTGAAAAACAAAATGTGTGGATCCTTCAATAGCAAGACACCCATCCACATGCTATGGAACACGGTTTGATGTGGATAGTCCAATTAAGCATGTGAAAACACTGTAGGCAAGAATTCATAGAAGACTGAGAAGAGTGTTCTCTGGCTAAATGGTTATCAACACTGGACCGAAAATATGCACATGGTTTAGAGTCGTATCCAATATTGTTTGTTCAAGCACTTAATTTAGCTAGCTTTATTATAACCAGACTTGGGAATTGTATGGCCCCGAGCTACATCTGGTCCATTTGGTTATCCCTGACCGGCCTGCATGAGGTCAATGGCAATTAAACATAATAAGTGTAGTTTTCTCATTTCAGCCAGCAAACCCTCTTTGATAACTCCTCCTCACAGAATAGGTTACTATTTGGGTTATTTCAAAGGGAAATGCTCTTTTTTTAATCAATTATAAAAGCAGGTTTGTGCAAGCGGATGCAGCTTCACTGTATTTGAATTAGCACAAACTTTGATGAGATATCTCGGTTTGCTAACCGTGAAGGTTGTTATTCATTTAATGCAGAATGCAGAACTTTTTAATAAGATATAGACTAAAGACTGAGATAAAGCAGTGTGCTTAGTTTGTGGATGACAATTTAAATCACTCTTGGGACTAAACATGCAGAGAAGAGTTAAAACTTGGCTAATGCAGAGCAAGAACGTACAGTTAAACCTTTACTAGCAAAGCTGCAACAAGGACCTTTTACCAAGTTTCACACATCCAGGGACGCAGCAGTCAAGACCAGCTCTGTGATTTCCCATAACAACAATAAGCAGTAAGCATTTCACTGATGGGGAGTTTTCCAAAGTGTAATGCGCTAACATACCCCGCAAAAAAAGAAGCATTTGAGAACCTGCCCCTCTCCAGGCGAATCATAACAACGTGGCTCTAGGATATCAGTCTCTTTTTAAAAATGTTTTTAAAAAATTCTTGATTTTATTTGAAAAGGGACCGTGTACAATATTAACATAGATGTTGCCACTTGAAGCATTGTACCAGCGTTAGCTTAAATTTAAAATCCTTCAGCTTCAATTTTACCTTTTTCTACTTGGCTCTGGATGAGATCTGGGGTTTCCATGACAGCTCAGTGACTCCTCTTTGTATGTGGGATAACCAAAGAGTTTATTAAGGAGCTGGAAGCAATGCATGCCGTGAAAGAGACTACGAGAGGGAGTTCATGGAGTTAACAGCATGTTTGCTGGGGCTAGTGATAAAATGTTGGCGCACTTGCTCCGCTGATTTCACATTTCAGTCACTTAAATGTAGCATCTTTTCTTACCAGTGGCAGTTTATAAAGAGATAAAATTGATATTGAGCAGAACTGAATTAATCTCACTGGTACCTTACTCCACAATCTAAGTTTCCCAAATGAGTTACCCACCCCTCATAAACACAGCATTTGGATTTACAGGATGTAGCTATTTCATGTTTATGTTGCCTTTCTTCATTTGTATTTATGCTGCAAATGATTTATGGTCTATGTTTTTAATTCAATTCATAAAAACAATAGCACTGCCATTTTTATGTAATTAGTCATCAATTTAGCCAAAGTCTGCAGAGTCCATCGGCAACATGACTTTATTCTGACCATGGAAAATGCATAACAGAAGACTGAGCTAAAAGAGCCACCGTTAAGAAAAGAGAAAGCATTAAAGCATATGTTTCAAGAGGCCGAACCCTAGATCCAAGCAGTCCCTAGACTCTCATGTAACAATATCCTAATGCAGACTAGAAATGTCCAGTCAAAATGTCATGGTGCAGTCCAATGGTGCAGTCCAATGAGCATCAGTTTTATCAAAGCTGCAATACGTGAATCTTCTGTTTTCAAATGTCTGTTAAGCTAATGCACTCATCAATATCTTCAGGGGCCTGATCAACCAGCCTCACAGCACATCTCCTCGTTCACTTCACACACAAGCTGTTTCTTGGCTGCTGGCTCAGTTTGATAAATGACATGCACAGAAAACTATGATGCACCATATAAAGTATGCTGTTAAAGTCTTCCTGTCCTGCAGTGTCCTCGACCAAACCTATAAGCAAGAGCAGAGTGTTTTTGTGCTTTGAAAATCAATGCCCCCTGTTCATCTTGGGACATTAAATATAAACAACCAGCTGTGCAGCCTTGGCAATGTTTGCTTCTTGAGTTAGCCCAACAGAAAATCTGGGCTAGCTCACACCTGCGCCACAGTTGGAACATGTTCACGGTTCAACTTCCGCCACCTCAACTTTCAGTGGTGCTGTCACTTTTAAAGCTTTAATGCTGTTAAATTCATCTCTATAAACAATACTATTGTGCACGTTTTCCTATTTTTTATTTGCAGTGATCCTATCCATGCTATCAGCATTAAGTATTATAAAAATACTGTACACTGTAGCAATAGTTAGTACAGCATCCATACATCAAAATACTTCACAGGTATGAAATACACATATAAAAATGAACACATTTGGTAGATATGACACAATCTCACAACAATTCCCAGACTCTCACATCACATCAAGCACTTGTACATCGTCATCAGCCAGTACCTTTGCTCTTTCACAGAGGAGAGAACCGCAGCTGTCCCTCGCCACTATTGCCTGTGCGTCCTGTAACTAAGAGGATGTAATGAGGATACGCTCCTTTTAATTTTCCTCCAGTAAACACTGACATAAAAGGATTGTATATCTTCTTTATAGATTCATGTTGTCTTTATTTAAGATAGTTGCTGACAAACTGGCAGACGATGTATCTTATCAGAAGTACTAAAAAACACATTACTGCATCCAGTTTAATTTCTCGTTCACCTTGCATAATCGTTCATCTGTAACTACAGAAAAAAACAGGGTCAGTACAATAATTGTTGTATATAGCATTTGTATTCTATTTTTATCCCATTGTATATATTATTTTATTTTATTCTATTGTATATAGTATTTTATTTTATGCTATTCTATTGTGTACAGTTGTTTACAGTATCTTATCCTTATTGTATTCCAGTGTTCTCTCATTTTTGCTATATAACTTTGCACTGTCCATTTTCTGCTGTGACAAAACAAATTTCCCACGTGTGGGACTAGTAAAGGTTATCTTATCTTATCTTATCTTATAAACAAGCGAACAAAGTATTAGAATGGAAAGCTATAACCCCCACCGCCCCACCCCCGGTGCTTTCCTCTATTTGCTTCCTCTCTTTTTCTCTTTATGATCTCTCTTTTAACCTCACAAATGAGTCAGCGCTTTATGATTCAGCACACTTTCAGTGTGTGTGCATGCGATTATGCACCTGTGTCCCTGCATGACACCAGGGCAGAGACCTTAAGGCACCGAATACTTGGCATTGCCTATTCTGAGACAGGTGAATCGGGTCCACGGGACTCTGCAAACACAATCCCACTAATCTGCTTTGGCACCAAACTATTTGTTGCTATCGTGGCAGACTACAGTACACAATGGCTCACAGAACACTACGGCCTTTTTCACCTTACTGTTTCAGTACCTCGTGTCAGTTTCTATTCATCACTAAGAAGGTTATATCTTAATTTTCAGTGCCTGTAGCACTTAGTTCAATATTCAGCTGTTTATAAAGAATCCTTTATCTAGCAAAGATGCCTTCTTTTTATGTTTCATATGTTTATTTGGAGATATTAAACACATTTAATGAAATAAATTAGCTAATATTTAATTTTTGAAAGTTAAGCTGTTTTCTGACTTAATACTTGGCATGGCTGTTTGTTTGTGAGCCTGTGTTTAATTTACTGTGCATTATTTGAAGTGAGCTACAGACAGAGGTCCGATGATCTGCTCTGGCTTTAATTTAGCATACCGATCAAACTGAAACATAAGCCACTGATGTAAACACAAACTGACAAACATCAGTGCGTTCACATATTTTGTCTGACGATGGCAGGGTATAAAAGGGCATGCTGTCAGGCTGTCATACAAATAGCATGGGATATTTCAGTGGAGACCAAATATAGCCAGGGAAATGTAGTTAAAGCCTCTTCTTCAGTGAACTGGATACTCGGGTCAGTTGGCTCACATTTTCTCCCATTTCAGATCAATTTACCGACAGTGAATTAAGCACCTTTGCTTAGGACGACATCTCTATCCCTACAGGCAGATTCTAATTAATCAGATCACTTGCATCACGTTCTGCAGTCATCTGTAGCAGATACTACTGTTTTTGTTTTTAAAGTATGCAACTAAAAAGCCTGAACCAGCAGTGTTTGCAGATAAAGTGCATTATTAATAATACCAGGTTAAATGTTTTTAGAAGGCAAATAAAAGGACAATTTGACTTATTCAGTAACACGGATACTCACAGAAACAGGTTGTACTATTAGTCTGAGACTACAGTGACGACAAAGTGAAGGTGCACATGGGAGCTGACGCTTCCTACAAGCAGCTGGTTAGTGTCTCAGCACTTGGACGCCATCAGCCAACAGATCAAAGTAACAGAAGAGGAGAGGGAGAGGCTTGAAGGCAGCTCAGGGCAGCAAAGTCAACACTGGTCATGACATATGTGGATGCTCAGCACACACGAAGAAAAGCTGGTGTCAACAGCAGCAATCCAGATGCATTACTAGCAAGTACTGAAAACATAGATACTACTATATAGTCTCCACTGTACCGTACACCACGACCCATCCTTTACTTATCCAGGTAAAAAGTATCACTGAGATTAAAATCTCTTTTCCAAGAGAGACCTGGCCAAAGAGGGCAGCAAAAGGTACGACAAATACAACACATACAAGTTGGGGGGTTTGTGCTAAAACTGAAGCATATTTAACCACAGATGTAATGGTTATTTAATATCTTAGGTCACATAACAGCAACAGGAGTAGTGGCAGTTTTGTTTTCATAATACGACCAACAGCAGTTTTTTATTCTATTTTAAATGCACAATAAACAATAAATATTGTATGACAGATGTTTGGGGGGG
>NW_024582987.1:4565-103508 GCF_018398535.1 Haplochromis burtoni | reverse complement strand
TTTGTTTTTGTTTTTGTCTGGTACCCTCAAAAAGGGTACAGTTCCCCTTGGGGGATGGTATGTTGCCACAAGCCCAACCTGAGCCCTCCTGCTTGAGCTGGGATCTGGCGGGAGGCCTGGTGACTGTGATAAGCCAGATGTGGCACTGGGAGCTCTGGGGATTTTCTACAGCAGTTTAAAAATGTTATCCTTTTAGTCTCCTTTTGCATTTTCATTAAATAAAACAAACTAAAACCAGCATTGAATAGGATAGTATATAAATCATTTCCCTGTAATACACGTCATTAAGATCTGTCTGACATTAGCACATATCCAAAGGTGCCAACATTCTGAGAGAGCAAAAAACAAAAAAAAAAAAAACACTACTGTGACTTTAAGGTCATTGGGATAATTAGCTCTGTGTCTGTGAGGGCATGAAGTAATAAGAGAAACATAAGAGAAGCAGGGTTAGAAATGAATAGGAGCAGGGGGCAAAATGCCCTTGAAAGTTAAAACAAAAAAAAAAAAATCATGTGAAATTAAGTGTAAAATAACCAGATAACTCTTCTCATTTCTCAGTTGTTAAATTGTTAATAATTACACGTAATTCCCTAATGAGGCACTATAGTTGAGAGGTAAGCTAGATGACTTTTTGTTTTCCCAATCCTCTGTTTATGGCAAATAATGAGCTGTAGGATTTCTTAACATCATGAATGGCACAGTGCTGAATCAACCAATCACGTGGCAGCGCCTCAGTGCATTTAGGCACGTGGACAAAAGCAGAGCAGAAAGTTACATTTTTAGCTCTGCACTTTTTAGCACTTATGTGCAGAGATGGGCAGTAACGCGTTACTGTAATCCGATTACTTTTTCCAAGTAACAAGTAAAGTAAGGGATTACTATTGCAAAAAAGTAATTCGATTACTGTTACTTTCCAGTAAGCATGCCGCGTTACTGCGTTACTAAACCGTGATTTTATGAGAGTGTCTCATGACAAGGACGTACGAGCGTGCGACGTCCGTGACTGCAACAGACGTGTGTGTATCAACAATGGACAATATGGAGTGCAGGAGAGATTACGCTTCAAATCTTAGCAAGCACCGAGCACGCTGCCACGGGAATGTAACAAAGTAATAAATTAACTAATTCATTTTGAAAATAAGTAATCAGTAAAGTAATGGGATTACTCTCTTAGAAAAGTAATTAGTAACTAATTCCTATTTCAAGTAACTTGACCAACACTGCTGATGTGAATGTATGAAAGATCAGTAGTTACTTTCACATGTGTAAAAAGTGCACAAGCTTCCCTTTGGTTGGTCCCCACTAGAGCAGGGCGATATGGCCAAAACTATTTATCACGATATATATTTGAAAATTTGCGATAACGATATAACTGACGATATAATTGATGCGAGACAAAATACAACTCCACAACTTTACTAGTGCAAAAAAACCCCCATCCATTTATTTGCACTTAAACAAGAAGCTGGTTTTTATGTACATTAAAGCTTTATAAAAATGTAACAGTGCAAATGCAAATTCCTTGCTGAAAGTTTAACCAAAAGGCATTTCCAGTAGAAATGGGCTGACACATCCTGAGCATAACCATGTATAATATCCACTGAAGTTAAAAAGAGGTGCTTTGCAACATTAAACTGCAGTGTGCAGTACGTATTTTTCGGACCATAAGGTGCACGGGATTATAAGGCACATTAAGCGAAACAAAGCAGTCAGATAAATCAAACTTTATTAAACTCATTCTTCTTGCTTCCTCCACTTCTGTACCATTGATTCATTAATGTTGAATTCTCTGGCAGCTGCTCTATTCCCATGTTGTTGCAGTATATTAATGACTAACCTCGTATTGTGGATGGATTATCTCAGTTGTTCTCCTGACTGAAGATTGGTCCTTTTACAGCATCCTGCCATGCGATTGCATTTGTCTCTAACCACGAGGAACCTTAACGTTAACTTTTATAAGTGGAAAAGTGTTAGTGTTTGTCCTCCAGCTTCACTGTTTATGTTATGCTAACATAGCTGTGTCGCTAGCGATCACGTAGCACATAATTATATACCAGCTAGCCCAACTTCAGTAACCCTACAAACGTCACTGCTGTTTAGTTTCCTGTCTTCATTTATGTTGGAAGTGATAGCAGAGCTGTACGTTTGATTTTTTTCAGAAATCTCTCAGTCAGAACATGCTATATCATGCTTAGGTAACTAGCGAAACTAGCGAGCTAACTTCCGCTAGCTTCCTGCTAGCTTCTAACTCCGTTAAATGTAATACATTTTGTTTTCATGGATGCCTGGAAGTTAAACTTCATAGTTACACCTGGTAAAGCAGCAATGCTGATCGTTTTATTAAAGATGAAAGAATTTAGACAGTGTTTAACTCTTAGTGATGCTGCAGTGTTCGTTTGACCTGAAGCATACGGAGTTTAGGACCCAGATTACTCCCAGATTTAAGAGCATCTTAGTCCGACGGCCGCTTGCATGTTCTGCAAAAAAATGTGCTTTGTCGTGTATCTGACGGACAAACACCAAACCAGTTCCACATCACTGAAGTTGCACCATTTTTACAAACCAATTCTGGTTCATCTGTTTCACTCAACAATCGGCCATGTGCGTATGAAAACAAAGGCACTGCGCATGCGCGTTTTACTATTCTATCGCGATATTTCATTTTCCTATCGTTGCCTAACATTATACCGGTATTACCGTGAACGGTATAATATGGCCCAGCCCTAGTCCCCACTCAGATTGTTTGAGCACACAGAATTTACTGCTCTACGTGACCTTCACGCTGTACACTGCAATTTCCCTAACTACTGCACATTGTAATAATTATGTTTGCACATGCACATGATGAATGATTTAGAAAACACACAGAGAACCAGACAACTGGATACAGTACATACAGCAGCATGCGCTCTTGAACAAGTAGATGTCTTTTCAGCTTTTACTACTACTTACTTTTTTTTACTATTTTTTATTAATTTTCTTCCATCTTTATTACATTTCCAAACTGGCACAGGCAGAGTCATCGAAGTGGAGTTTATAATGTCTTTCTAATGACTGGCAGTTGTGCGAGTTGTTAAATAAGGCACGTCAGGTCCTGACTGGGTCCTAATACTGTAGCTGTTCAACTGTTTTACTGCAACCATAATACCCGATATCCACCAAAACTGCCTGTATCAGGATCCTTCTTGCCACAAGCACTTTTAATAAAGGAAAGTGGAGTATTTACTGACAAATTACACAGCTAAATCATTCAGACATACCTGCAGGTGACTCCAAAGACTCATTTTTTATATATTAGATACAGTTTCAGTATCGATCACGCTAAATGGGAAAATTCCGCTCTGAACTAAAAATGAAGATTTTAGGAGGGTAACAACCCTAAAGAATAAGAATAGGTTTTCTCTGATAGAGACCGTGACTAGGACATTAGCAGTGATGGAAAAGTGAAAAAAGACTGAATGGCCAGCCAGCACTGGTGAAATAACAGCCTCCTTTACTCCACAGATGGAGGGAGAAGATTGTGACAGAGTGAAGAGGGCGGGAGGGAGCAAAGACCAGATGAAGGAATGACGGATGGACATACAGTTTGGAGGATGACTTATTGTAGAAACTGACTGAATAACTAGTTGGGTCCATCCCACGGCTGACGTAACGAACGTTCACAGCTTGAAAATCTTTGCAATGGCAGGAGACTACATTCGTCCCTCCATTAAAGCTCTAATCCTGCATCCCACACCTAACATGTTACGACAGCTTGGAATGTTTCCACCGAGTGCCTTTTCTTCCCCTCTCGCATCTCCAGTGGATGTGTCTGTTTCGCCGTTGTTTTATTATTCGGTGTGCTCGTTTAATATGGTTACAGCGAAATAAGTAAATTGATGCAAGCTTCATATACTAAACTATCTTCTTAAGTGCACAGGGGTTGGACATGTCTTAAAGAAAGACAACATGCCGAAGGAGGACATGCCGTGCGAGGGAGAGGGTGAGAAAAGGCATGCAACTGGGGGGAAGGGGGCGAACCAGAGGGAAAGAAGGAGCCACGGAGTTTGATAAGCAGCGAAACGATTGGAGGCAAAGACGAATGACGTGAGAGAGATGAACTGAGAGTAGCGCAGGCCTGTAAGCTGTGCTGTTGCAGCCAGGCATTATGACACATCCCTGTGTACTTTGTACTGCACTGGCTGCCTGCATCCTCACTGCAGATTCTCATTAACCTTGCAGCACGGAATATTTATGCTTCTGTCCTGGTCCAATGTTGTCTCATCCTCCCAATGTATACAAGTCTGCAAACTACGCTGAACCTCACAATCAGCTTCCCACATAGTGTACATACCAAGATAATAACACCAAGCAACCACCATCTATAGTGCGCTCACTTTCAGAGTGTGTTGTGTGACGTATGTGTGCTCGTATGTGTGTGTGAGAATCCTGAACCAGAGACCACATTCAGCAAAGCTTTAATAATGCTTTACTGAAGCATGAATAATGGTTTTGTTTTTCAAATGCCACATTACACAGTAAGGATAATAAAAAATGTTTAAAGCACACACTGACAGAAAGCTATAAGCTACCATAAACACTGTAAAAGTCAGCTGCCTCGCTGGTACTTAAGCAGAAAGATGATCTTTTTCTGTATTATAAAAGTTCACTGATCCGTAGTATGGGTACCAGGAATCAGGCACAGTTCTGACTGGAGCTTATGTTTACACGGGCACAACAGCAGCTTTTATATAAAAGCCAGATGTGGCCACCGTGATGTCATCGATTGGTTTATAGCAGGGGTGTAAAATATATAGCCTGCGGGCCAGAATTGGACGCGCAAAGACTCTAATCCGGCCCACTGGAAAGCTTTGGAAATGTGAAGGGCAGGATCAATTTTGGACTTCTAACTGTATTCATTCATTAGTTTTACAGCTTTCCCTCAGATAAAGACCTCCCCCATGGATATAGATACTACACCAAAGTAATTAATAACACAAAAGTTCCTGTTTTTTTCACTTTCTTATATACAATATTGTATAATAAAGATGGGCTGAAGCTAGCAAATGAGACACTAGATTAATTAAGAATGTGCTTACCGAACTGTTAAATGACACATGAACAAGCAGCGTCATCTGCTCTCTACAACCTTCCCGTATACCTTCATACAAATTTACTCCACTTTTCAAACCTGGAGGCTGCATCCATCTTTTACATACAGTCCATGCACATAGCACATTATGCCTTGTTGCAGTCCTCTTGCTGCTGATATATTTTTAATCCACTCCGTGCATATCAAACAATCTAAAACAGCATGGCTAACAGCACGTGTAACAATAAGGGAGGAACGTGTCCCTGACGCTTTGCTGCAAGGACATTTAAAATAAGAGGGAGTCAAGCTGATTAAAAATGACAGCGTTATGTTCACCTATTTACATTTTAACTACGAAATCGTACACACAGTAATGACTTTGGCCGTGATATCTAAACTGGATCCACTAGCTGAAATGACAGGGTCACGATGACGTGTAGTTACTTAGTCCTTAGGAGAAGGATGAGAACACTGGATTCAGGTTGGAAAAAGTCTGAGACATGCAGTGACTCAATAGTGGGTAAGTAATGCATCACTCTCTGTTATGTCCTTTGGGTATAACCTTGTGATATTTACACAAAATCCACTACAGTTAAACTATTAAGAAGGTTGCTCACTACGCCTCAGATTCATCTTTTTACACTGGAGACCACTGGAATGGTAAACTGTTAAATGTGTTCCCAAAATGTTGATTCTGTTCATCTGGACGTAGTGATTTCAGTGGCGAAACGTTTCATCACTCATCCAACTTCTCCAGTCTCTGGTCAGGCTTTACCTCTGAAAACGCTACGTCCAGATGAACAGAATCAGCTGTTTGGGATTTCCTTACCTGCTTGACGTGCTGTATTTTTCTCCTAATAAAAGCATCTGCTCTGATTTCACATTTCAAATTAATTTCACACATCAGTGAACTGAAACTGATTACACTAGTTACCTACAGATAAGTAGATAACTCCCAAGCAAGGACCCCACCCAATCACAGTAAAAGACCGCACAACTTTGTTAATTTATGTGACAAAGACAAATATATACGCACCTCCTCCCACTGATGTATGTATCTGATGAGTCGGGACAGTCTTAGCAGACGCAGAAGACTGAGGATCTTGGTGAAGCGGACGATTCGCAGGGCGCGAGCTGTTTTATATACCTCTGAGTCAAAGCCTTTCTCCACTATCAAAAATATATAATCCACTGGAATGGAGGAAAGGAAGTCCACGACGAACCAGCTCTTCAGGTAATTCATCTTGATGACTTTGGGATCTAGGATGATCTCTGAGCTCTCCTCATTGACGATCCCCGTTCTGAAGTTCATGACCAGGTCCACCAGGAAGATGGTGTCCGAAGCCACGTTGAAGACCAGCCAGGTGGTGGTAGTCTGCTCTGAGAAGAAGGTTATTCCCACAGGAATGATGATTAGATTCCCCATCATCATGATGAGCATTATCAAGTCCCAGTAGAACCTGTGGAAAAACCGAAACAAATGAGTAATGCAAGCGATAAAACATGCTGTAGCCACAAAACTGAAGTCCACAGGGGAAAAGAAATCATGCTTCTTTTCTGCTTATTCTGCTGATATTGTTTATATGTATAATTCTGTTTATCCCAGTGCACTGCATACGGTCAGAGGTGACTGTTCACTCTGTCACTGCATGTCTTATGAAAAGGAAGAACAGTCCCAGAAAAGAGGAGCACTGCACAATGTTGATTTATAAAGCTCTGCTTAAAAAAATGCCCGATCACTCTGCTCTCTTCTGACATTTAAATACGGTATTTACCGTGTCAGGTCACATGACTTTCTAACATTAGCTGGGCCTCTTATTCAATCTGAACTTGCTCAAATACTCTGCTGCCTACAAATAAGATACGCTTCAAGAGCACGAAGCTACATCCCGTTCTTTTATTAGAACATTTAAAAGGTTACGTATCAGCGATAACTCAATTCACTCTGAGGGAAAGTGTGAAACAAGTTTCATTACGATAGCTATAACGCCAGTTTGCTCCAACTCCAACTTCATGTGGGAAGCAGAGAGGTAAGGGGATTATAAAAGTCAGTAGTAGTCACCTTCTGACATCAGTCACTGCCTATGAAACTCTTCACTGCAGCCTATCCAGTGCTTCAGCCTGCAAAGGTACACAGCCTGAAAGATCTTACGTTGCCACTTCTGCTATCAGCAGATAACATGCAACATCTAAACAGCCGACAATATTAGATAATCTTTCAGCTCAGATCTGGAAAGGCACATACATGCAAGCTTAAGATCTCGCTCCGAGAAGTATATACTTGAGTTCGTACCAAAACTCTCGGGCTCAAAGTTAATTACGATTCAAGGACATCCAGTAATGTACTGCTATCACTTACTATATGTATTCAGGGCCCTTTAGACTGAGACCCTCTCCATCCTTCCTGGCTGTGTTAATGTCTCTGCCCTCTGCCTTTCGATGAACAGAGCCAGAAGTAATTCATCAGCACCCTGCTCTTTTCACAAAGTGTTCTGGGCCCTGAGTAAAGGCCAGACAACCATGAATGAAAATAGATGCTTTCAGCAATCCTATCTCACTCTAAAAACTCTCCACTGACGTTATCCCCGCTCCGTGCCTGCCTGCCTCTGCTCTGCCTTGCTGACCATCACGTTGTTGTTGAAGGTAGAAATGAACTGGCTGGCCGGATGCCTGTCTGGCAGACTTGCCACCCAGTAATGGATCTGTTTCAATAAATTAAGCCGAGGCCTTGGCTTTATAAATACCCACAGATCACATGTCTGATAACTGTCTTCACTTCAACTAAACATTGAGGTGGCTGATAAGGTCCACAATAGGTATTTTTACCCCAGCAGATATTGAACTGCTGAGCTCGTTGAGTTCATGCTAAACCATGATGCAAACTGAGTCCTCTCAGGTCAGCACAATAACAACAAAGTTACGCAACAAGTACAATGCGCACTAGAACCGAGCTATAGCATTATGAGTAATAAGAGCATTTAAAAAAAACATACAAAAGCTGTGCTTTTATACGCTTTTTAGCACGTGTGTCATTGTATCAACCTTTCAATAAGCTGATGCTTATTGACCTGATACGTCATGTTGTGTGTGACTTTTTTTTCTTGTAATTGTTTATACTGTATTTCAGTGTTAAAGAAGAGGCTGCCATGACTAATCTTTTTCAACTTTAATCTAAGGGGATCAAGGATTGTATAATATCAATGAACACAAACATTTATAGCTAAAAAAAAAAAAAGAGAACAACGGTAGAGCAAAAATAGTTAAATAATAAATAATACACAAAAATGTGAGTTCAAGATGTACAGTCTGTTAATTTGGAGATTAAAAAAAACTAGTCCCTGTGAACTAAGATGTTTTATTTTCCTGCTTTCAGCAAACAGATTTTAATATCAGAATTTAAGTTGAATCACTTTTTGAATTTGGATGTTTTCCACTCATGTTGACAGAGTTCCCACATCTCTAACATATTTATATTTCTATTGTGACTTTTGTGGGTGGTATTTATACTGTACATGACCTCTAAGACACCCACATATCTGTTGAATTAAACATTGTGCTTCACTTCTCAAATAAAAGAAGCATTAAGCAACCTTGAAATATTCGTCATCAGAAGAATACAAGAAATCTGTCAAATGGAGTGAAACCCCAATGCTACTAGAGTTTACATGTAACTCATCACATACCAAAGTCAAAAACAACAGAGTATGTAACTTCAAAGGTACCATAGTCTAACTGTATTCTGCTTCTGTAATAAAGTACTCATTTTAAGTTAAGTTATCAGACTGAAATAATGAAAATACTAATTTGGAAGTTTAAATGCTAAAATCATTTTTTTATTTATGGTAACACCAACGCAGGTGTGCTCCTTTTGGTTTTACTGACCTAGTCACAGAGGCAGCTCTGATACTGCATTAAGCTTAAGCTTTTGGTCTAATGTGCCACTTCTAAGAAAGCACCGCAGCTAAACCAGTAACGGAGTGCAGTGCACTTAACTGTAACTGCGGCACCAACACTAGCAATGGATTCCAGCTAAAGTACTCTACTTCCACATTCACCCGGTGCTGTCGGAGTACAGCCTCCCCTTCCAGCCCATTTCAGCACTCAAGTCCCGTCCCAGCTATGGATTCACATCCAGATGAAATGTGTACTCTGCTAATCATCTTTTATCCCGAGTTTACAATCAATTTTAAAAAGCTTGGTCTGAATGCTATAACACGCTGCTGTTGTGACTGTTTAAAATGGGAGACATTTCCCAAACACTGTAAGATCTGCAGCAACGGAGAAACTGTGGCGCTCTGGTCACTCTGCCAAATGTATTCACGCAGCATGAACTAGCAAAAAAGCGTATGCGATTTGAGTGTATCGCTGAAAAAATACTTTGAGACAATATGTTCCACTTATAACAAGAGCTGGAAGCTACAGAACCCCAAAGGGGGAAGCAGTGAGCCTCTAATAATCCAG
Organism: Haplochromis burtoni; assembly: GCF_018398535.1. Classification (NCBI taxonomy): domain Eukaryota; kingdom Metazoa; phylum Chordata; class Actinopteri; order Cichliformes; family Cichlidae; genus Haplochromis; species Haplochromis burtoni. The sequence continues at coordinate 93,976 of NW_024582987.1, read as the reverse complement.
CTGAGGCAGATTAATCACAAGAAAGTTAAAAAAAATCTTCCTCGAATCAAGCCAGCACATTTTGTCTTGTAGGTTTCCTTCTTACAACAAGTGATCCATCATGATCAATGCCAGACCCACTCCTGCCAAGCAACACAATGAAGTCCACAGGATCCTACTCAGCACAACCAGTCTACAGTGTAGCAGGTACACTGCGCTACAGCATGGCACATCCTCAGACAGAGAGAAAAACAAAGACTTTGGGTTAAAAAAAAAGGATGTCAGAGTCATCTACGAATGTCGAGATGAGTAAAACAGAACATGTGGGAAAAGATTTGTTCAAGCTTGATTAAATACTCTAAACTAGCTTTACTCGCCTCTTTCTTCTTTTTAATAAGGCTGTTAAATTAGGAATAAATAAATTAGGGGTAGTAAAGCTACATTGTAAAATTTCTGCCTCTAACCACTCAGAAGAATGCAGGTTTTAGAGTATAGACTATCTGAAAGAAACACAGTTGACTCTACAATTCATTCTGTTAATTAAAAGAACTGCAACATGAGAATTTACTTTGAAAAGGCTTAAAACCTGCACAACGTCTTTGAACAACAGCATATGGAGCATGACAAAGCCACCTTTAGCAAAACCAGAGGTGCGCGAGGCCGTGCACGGGCCCTCTCAAAAATCTATTAATAATGAATATTACTAACCTGCCATAAATCTTTAAGCAGCGACTGTGTACAAAGAATATGTTGAATATTGAGTTTCAACCCTTGACAAAGCAATATAAAGCCCGTGTGAATGCTTGGTGTCATTCATGGTCTGTACTTACGTAATGCTTTTCATTAAAGATAGTGTTTTGTGTCTTTTGTTTTTGCTCACATAACATTAAGATGAGAGTATGTAACAGTATAAGATTAACGAACAAGTGACGAAGACTTCTTAGCAAAAAGAAGAAAAAAATGAGAGAGGAAGATTTGCTTCCAAGAAATAGTACATGGAGCCACGTGCAACAAAGAAGCAGCCTTGTCTCTTCCACCACAAACTGGGCACAAACTGGGATGAAAACCTCAAGGTAGCACTTTCAAGCCAGGAGGCGGTCTCAGCGGCCTAGAAGGGGGTCGTTTCATTGCACTGTCTGGAGGACAAGAGCGTCTTCTGAAAAACAGCCCTCTGGAAAATGTCATGAGGAAGTAACCTTAGGGGGGCTCTGCCAGTGTGAGTGAGACAAACATTTTCTAATAGTGCAGAAAGAAGAAGGCCCAGTCTGCTTGAGCAATCACACATATGTTCTCATTACAGAGCCTTTTTTTCCTGCTGATTTTCATTGTAATCCCCACTGTATTTTTTGAAATTCCTCAAATATAACAAATGCAGCCCATTCACTTTGGGACCACTAATTAATCTCTTGACTCACTAACAGCTGTGGAACAGGTATCCATTTCACTGAACTGCTCTGGTCATACCCTTTGGCTATCTTTTGGAGGGGGTCAATCTTCTTACATAATTGAGTCTGTTAAGCTCGTTGACTGTTGTGTTGTGCTAATCCTTGCCTACCATCATTGTCCATCTGTGTCTGCAGAGGGGCAAACGCATACCAGTGTCTTTGTGTGGCTGAGGCTATGATAGCCTAGTTATCTTTATTCTTATGCATGGAAGGGCGGGGGGGATCTTGCAAGGGGTGGGGCATGAAGATTTATAGAGTTTAGCGCTACCGTGAGTACCATGTGGTATCTCATTAATCACAACAAATGTATGTAGCAAATAAGCCAGCAGGAAATGTAACCTTTTTTAATAAGAAATCACCTGCCATAAAAAAAAACCAGCAGCAAAAGAAAGCCTTGCAGAAAAAGGGAGCGCTGCATTTTTGCAGCCTGCTCTAAGTTCAGGACCATGGACAGCTCTAAGCTCAAGGCACTGGGAGCCGAGGGGGGGGGGGGGGGGCGCGACAACGTGCCCCGACACGTTACGTGTTGCGACAACGGAAAACGGGGATGATATTCACCACCAAGCTGTGCCAGGTGACACTGGTGCAGAGGCTGGACCAAATGAGATGCTTAATTGGTGAAGAGGTAAACTGTAAACACGCAGCTCGTGTGTGTGTGTGTGTGTGTGTGTGTGTGTGTGTGTGTGTGTGTGTGTGTGTGTGTGTGTGTGTGTGAGAGAGAGGGGGGGTGAGCACGTACCGCCTTTACCTGGATTCATTTGTTTACTGTGTATGGAAATGTAAGCAAATTGGAGGCAGCTGGTCTGAAACTCAAACTCTCTGCTGCAATAAAGCCAGAGAGCTGGTGCAGCTGAGAGGAGAAATAAATAAATTACACAAACCAAAGACCAAATCCAAATGATCAACCACTATGACATTTAGTGGGTGCCGAGGAAGGAAGTGTGGCACGATCCTTCTGCGGTTCCTTTGAAACAAACACATTCCATCACATTTCCTCATTCAAGTCAGTTTTTTTTAAAAAAGCATGTAAAAACTCTCTGATAAGACTCGAAGATCAGATTTTTTTGTTACTAATTAATTCAAAACACGGCCATCTTCTCCTTAATCGTCTCCCTGCACGATTTTACCGCATTCTGTGCATTTTTTCCCTTTATGCACGCAGGCCCATCGGCTCACATCCGCCTACAAAGAAATGTTTACAACCGCCGATGGTGCAATGGCACTGTCACGTTGTGTCCAGGTACGGTCGCCCCTATACGAGCAGGGAATGTGTCGCAATGAGAAGCTGCCACTGCGCCGCTGGTGTGAAGCAGTCAGGAGGGCTGAGCTCTGTGTGTGTTCTCCAATCATGACATTCACCATCCTTTATCCAAGGACGTTTCACTGATACACCTTTAGCCTTAATGCGTCCCTCCCTTTTCTCTTATAATAATAATAACACTAAAAATACCGCAATGAAACACACAGACACACACACACTGAGCACATTTTGACAGAAGCCCTCCTCGCCTCCCCTACAGCGGAAGCCTGATTGCCTAAATACAGAGGTAGATTAGCGTATGCGCTTTGGGCCAGGTTGTGTGTGAGAGAGTGGCGATAACAAGTGGAGGCTATAGCTTGCAGACCTTAGGGTGACAGTGAGGGTGGATAAAATAAAGGGGAGGGGGAGGGGGGTTTGAGCAGGTGTCTATTCCAGCCCTTACCTAAAATCGCTATATGGATGAATGATCCAGTATCCGGCCGTCTGAACCCTTTCTTGCTCTTTCTCCACAGCTTTCTGGCTGCCGAACATACGCAAGGAGAACTTATTGACTCCGGGCTGCATCATGGCCCCAAATTGCCTCTGCATAAAACCATATTGCCTGGACGCCCCCTCCAGATCATCAAAACCAACCATGGTCTCTTCCCGCTCCCCCTTGAAGCCCACTGAGTTGCCATGGTCCTTCATGTTCTGGCTCCCCGTGTTATTTTTCTGTATCGAGTCTTGCCTCTGAAAAACATTATTCCCATCCGCCTTCTCCTCCTTGTTGCTGGAGAACGAATTCGATTTGTCTTCCATGGCGCTCTTAGTTTTCCCGTTTTCTGTTTTTGGGGGGGTTTTCTTCTGTTTTCTCTCTGAGACTACGCGTTCCGTCTCGAGAGAGAGAGGGGGGGGGAGCGAGAGGACGCGCCGCGAGCTCTCCTGTTTCTTTTGATGTCCTTCAAACTGTTCGGCTCCTCTGCCTTCAACGCGAGTGCTGCAAACTGAGACAGAGTGGCCGAGAACCCGGTGGATCAGGTTTCTTGGGTTACCGCCATCTACCGACGGCCCCCGGCTTCTGCCGTCCAAAGCCTGTGCCTCATCTCACTTCGCACGACACTGCGGTTTAACTGGCACATGCTCTTGCACCTTATTTACATAATGTGGCTGACGATACCCCCCACCTCCGTCTCCAGTCCCCTCCTTTGCCAACAGTTTCACACACGGCAGGGGGAAGCCGCTGCTGTAGAAGAAAAAACACACGTATGACAAGTTAATGAGGGCTGGTTTTATTATTTTATTTCTTAATAAACCGATATAGATTAGGTGCTTCCTGTGGTTCGCCTGGCACCTCGTTTGCTTCCTGCTGAGAAGTTACAGTAGAAGCCAACTGGATGAAACAGATTGTAAAGTAGGTGCCACCGGCCACATTAAAATACAAGTTAAACATCTTGTGGATATCGCAGTTTTTAAGGTGTTGCAGAACTTGATCCAACATTTCCTGTAACTACCTGCTGCAGTTTGCTTTATTTAAAAACTTGACGTACAGGCTGCGTAGAAACCAGAGCTTTTATATGCTCCACAAAGAGATGATCTGCTCTATGTAGGAGAATTCTGTAGTGAATTAGGTAACGTCTGAATTAATGAGCGCATTCTGACATATTGTGCAAATTAAGGGATGGCCAACTGTTCCACTCATGCTGTTTCCAAAAGGTGTTTTCTCTAATTATGCGAACCGTGGTTCGCTCTCCTAGAATTAGGTCTCTATCCAGAATAAATCTCAAGGATTGCAGGTAAAGATGGGATGAGGAATAGACAAGAAAGAAGATGGACCAAAGAAAGGATGTGAGTCTGAGTTCTGGAATTACATTGCAGTGGGAAAATAATAGAATAAAGTGCAGAAATAATTTTTGTGAAGGATTGTAAAGACTGGAGGCTGTAGACAGTAGATGGAGCAATACAGAAACTACAGAAGCAGCCAACCAATTAAAATGAATTCTGATCAGCTAATCGTACTCTAATCGGAATTAGGTTTTGTTTGTTTGTTTGTTTGTTTGTTTGTTTGTTTGTTTTTACATCCAAATTTATGATACATTTCTTTATTATTTGCAAAGCAAGCTATCAAGTTTGGAAAATGTTCATGTTTTGTCACTTTTTCTGACATTGTTAAGACCGAATCATTAAATAATTGATCAAAAGAATATTTGGGTTATTCATTAATAAAAGGAAATAGTGAGTAGTTGTGGTTTTATAGGTTGCTCGCTTGGGAGTGTGGATGAAGAGAAGCAGAAAGAGTGAGAGAGCACAGGGAGTGGCTTCCCCCTTAATGGCATAATTGCAGGTCAGCCTGTCACACAAACCATCTGCCATGGAAACGCTATTTAGACATTACTGCTAAGAGTCAGGATATTTTGTGAAGGATGAAATTTTGCCTTATGCATGGGAAAATCTAGTGCTGTGATTTTCATGTCAGACTCACAGCATGAAATGAGATTTTCTTAATTTCCACACTATCAATAGGTCTAAGAATGAGAGATATTTCAGAATAAACACACACATACAGATGGGCAAACAAATACATCCATTTATTTTCATATTTATACTCAGGTACTGTGTACATATGTGTACGTGTGTGTGTGTGTCCATTTATGTACATTTTTGACCGGGTGCAGAACTGTTAGGAAAAAAAGGTACTCCTGTAAGTATAAGAATGACTGGTTATGAGACACTGGCCATTATACACTGGTCATGCTATAAATGCATTAAAGCTATTTTCACATGGCTCCAGTCCCCAGTTGCATTGTTCACTATACCAGGATCATTAATTACCATGAACATAATATAAAACAGGCTTCTGATGGTATTAACTGGTAATACAGTTTTATTAGATTCATGAGAAATCATGGTTTAGGTTAAAGTTACTAAACTGCTACTGTTACTGTTCAGAAATGGTCACATTAGAAGGTTATCAAGGCAGCGTGCCTCTGTGTTGCATTCAGTGTACGTTCTCTTGTCTTTCTATTTTTTGGGGGATGTTTTTTTGTTGGTATTTTCTGTTTTACTTTGAAATTTGTCTCCAGTATCTAACTTAAATATTGTTTGTTTGTTTTTTTGGGGGGTTTTTTTTGGCCTGTACCTGTGTCTCATATCCCCAAGTTGTCTCCACTTCCGTGATTACCCTGTGTGTACGAATAGTCCTTTCCATCTGTTTTAATCTCCTTGTGTTCTTTACTTTCTCTGATTCGCTTTTCGGCTTTTGATTTGTTCTTCCTACTCGGGATTCTCTCTTGGACTTGGCTTTAGATATAGTTTTCAACCTGCTGCTGCTCAGTCCTGCACTTGAGCATGTTAACCCAGTAGCCTAAACAAAGCCCCTGTTGACTACCCAAAAGAATATAAATCAATTAAAGTACCTCTAACTTTAAAAAACAAACTAGAAAAACTGGACTTATACATGAAGGTGCTTATATTAATAACCCAAAATACACACAGTGAGCACCTGTTCTCTGGGCAAACATGTCTTGTTGGAGCCAGAGGTCAGAGGAGAATGGTTGATTCAAGTCAATAAACAGGAAGAGCAGCTCTCTAAGAACAACACATCAAATCTTGAAGCAGGTGGGCTACAGCAGCAGAACACCACTAAAGGGTCACCAATTCATACAAAAGAAGTTTGGAAAAATGTTACTTGATTTAAGCAGTCTAAATTTCTAATGACATTCAGATGGTAGAGTCAGAATTTGGTGTAAACAACATGAATCCGTGGATCCATCCAGGTTTTGAATGCAAACATTTTCTGAACAGAATATACTCTAATGAAAAAATGTTTGTTTTGCTGAAGGAAAAATACATTTTTAACCTTTTTTTAATTCTAAATAAACTTGCTTGATATTTTTAAAGAATTTATTGGACAGTTACTTAGATAGCACTCTAACTACGCTTTCTACAGGCACACAATACTTTGTGCTATGAGCCATTTTGGCACATAGACTAGAGGAGCCAGGGCTTGAACCAACAACCCTCCAAGTGACAGACCTCTTGCTCTACTGCCTGAGCCTGCTGTCCAATTAAGTGTGGTTGTCAGAAGCATTTCGTATCACCTGAAACTGTACTTTTTTACACAACGTGGCATTGCTGAACCCACGCAGCCAGTCTTTTCCTGTCAATACAAAAAAACAAAACACAAAATCTCACAGCTGGCTGTGTATATCACTAGAGGACAATAGCTCAGATATTTTGCATGCTTGGTAGTGGATTATTATGCAATGATCCAAATGTTATCATAATTGAAACAGACATCCCTTAATTTTTTGCTCATTTTCTCTCTCAGCTGGGTTAGTGTTGGATTGGATTAGCTGGCATGCCAACTGTTTCTACTACACAACGCTTGTGTAACTACACAGTTAATGGGACACGGAGGGGTACTGCTAGAGAAAAATGTTGCATAAGATTTATGGCTTAAAGTAATACTGATATTGAACAAGTGGAAATCACAGATGGCACATTCACATGTCAGAGAATAAATACAACACAAATAACTTTCGCGGGTGGAGACTGTGGATCACGGAGGAACACATTCATCTGGGAGTAAACCTTTGTTTGGGTTTGTCCAAACCTCATGATTAATTCACGGCATCATCCTGCCTCCAAATCTGTCCGATAATTCAGCCAGAGGAGAATTGGTGAGCGGGGTAAAAACGAATTATTCAGAGATTTTATTTGACTCTTCTTTACACATCTAATCATGTTTAAGTAAAAAAAAAAGTCACACATATTGAATATGAACAGATCAATAGTAAGATTTCCATCCTCGTATGGAAATTTGTTTTAAACACTTTAACATACAGTATGTTGCAGTTTAAGCTGCGAGTTTAATCTGATCCTAGTGGGATCTAATCCAGCTTTATAATATTATGATGAATACCCAGAGAATTGTGTACTTAATATCCCGCTTCCTAGCTTGTAAAATGTGTTTGTGATTCTTCTGATTGTCTCAGTGGCCTTTTTGAAATTGCATTGTGTGTCTAAGATTACACCCAGTTTTACACTGATAGATATGAAACCTTACATACCCCTGCACTGTCAGTCATTGCTTTTGCCAACAACAGCATCACCCCTCTGCAGGATAGTGAAACTGTGTGCCTCCTTGGACTCGTTTCATTTTCTGCAAGATATTAAATGTATAACCAGATTTCCTACAAACAGGAATTGTTTCTGCTCAAATCATTTTGTTTTAAGGTTTAGCAGACACCTGTCACATAGGAATACATGAACTCTAGTCTTACCATTTCCATTGTATTCAAATTCTTGTCCACTGAATAATAACCTGTGGATGTAAATGCTGTAAATCACCTATTGTAGTCTCACTGAAACATCTGAGAGACCAAGCTTAATAACTAACACAAATTAAAAAAACACAAATCTTCCACCTCTTGGGCCAGACGTGAGTACTAATTCACTTGTCCTCGTTGGACGCTTGTTCCATGGCTGACTACTTTAATTAAACCGTGATTGGAGCTGGGAAGATGGTAGTGTTGTAATAAGATTGAAAGCTTTGGTCTGTCTCCAGCTGAGACTATCAGGGTATCATGGACCTCCGGGATGAGACTGAGGCATTGGAAAGGGACCAGCCGAGGCCAAGGTTGACTTAATCAGCGAACAGACTTGTACAAACAAATGAGAGCATTAAGAAGCTCAATCAGCAAGATGAATGTGATAAAAAATGATCGGTTATTGGTTTACAATCATCAGAATGAGTTGGCCAATTTGTGGAATGTCCAAAAGCAACAGATAGAAATGCAAATATTTGTGAGCTATAAACCAACATGTTAACCACCATTTTTTAAAATATTCTTACTATGAAAAAAATCTATAAATAATCAAATTAAAATTGAAATAATTGCAGGATCATTATTATCATTATGCATTAGCTTGATGTAGTGCAGCAGTATGCGGTAGGTGGGGTGTGACTTCATCTTTCATAGTGGGATAAATGCTGTAATGCTGAAATGTCTGTTACTGCAGCTTAGTTACATTTACATCACTGAGCTCTTGACAACATGCAACCTTTAAACATACAACATGAATTAATAATCATTTAGTGCATATAAATGCAACAAAATTAGTTAATTATCAGCATTTTTGCCTATTAATATTCTTTTGTTATGTTTGCACCTTCTGCCACAATCACCTGTTGCAGTGAATATAATTATGCAGTATGCAGGATTTCATTCAGTTTTCCTTCTGTGTGAGATGGATGGTATAGATGGGAAAACTCGGCAGTCGCAGTCTGTGCATAGCTGTATAGATTCAAAACGTTTTAACACAGAACTGCATGCACAGTTATGTCTTTATAAGACATTCTTATTTCTATATATTTACTACTCTGGTCATTTCAGTTAATTACCTGAACTACTCTACCTTGGTTACTTGTTCCTACTCTCCTCATAAGGCCTACAGGTATGTGTACCAGCCATCCAGATCCACTCTGTGTCAGACTGCTGTAGTGCACTCAGCTCTAGCAATCCAGCATACTCAGATGGCTTCGATTTTATTTTTCCCTTTCTCTGTTATCTCTGCCTATACTTACAGTTTTAATTGCTTTGTGCATTTGGTCCAGTATGTTTTTACTTGTGATGCCTCTGTAGCATGAATATAATATATATTTATAATTGAAACTATATTGCATATCATATCAAATAAATATCTGTATTAGTCTGATGTCAAATATCCAGCAGAATATGGAAATGACATGCTTTATGCAACACACACTACTGTTTATCTGGCATAACTTAAACATCAAGAAAGCAGCTCCACATGTTCTGAACTAAAAACTTTATATGTTATAAGAATATAAATCGATCATGCAAAATCACTATGATAATTTTAAAAAATAATAATAATAATAATTTATTTCTTAATTTCTTCAAGAAATTTCTGTTTTATTTGGCATTTCATTTGGTGAGTGTAGTTACACCGACACTCTCACTTAAAATGTACCTTGTAAAAACAAAAGAATAAAACAAGCTGAAGCTTTTCAAAGGAGCTTGCAAAGAAAAGCGTCTGGACTTCTTTAAGTTACTTGAAGACGTTTCACCTCTCATCCGAGAAGCTTCTTCAGTTCTAAGGTCAAATGGTGGAGAGTCCCAGATATAAACCTAGTGGGAGTTTTCCCCCACAGAGGGACAAAAGGACCCCCTGATGATCCTCTAATCCCCTGAGCCAAGGTGTGAAACTGGGTGTGGGTCCCAATCAGCCAGAGTTTCGGGTGAGTTCATTGTGAAACCTGGCCCCACCTTATCATGCGAATTCCTGAGATCAGATGGCCCAGGATGTGAGTGGGCGTTAAGGCGTCTGGGGAGGGATCTCAAAACTGGATTATAGATGGCAGAGAGTTGGTGTCGTAAACCCCCGCCTCTGTTCAAAGCTGGTCGCTCACAGTGGACATAGATGGCTTCTTTCACTCCTCTTTCAAACCATCTGTCCTCTCTGTCCAAAATGTGAACATTGGCATCCTCGAAAGAGTGTCCTTTATCCTTTATCCTTGGAGGGTTGTGTCCAAAGCAACTGTTCTTTTCTTGCCTTCTTCCCAGCTTCCCAACACTACCAAAAGGAAGCCAAACACTGTCACCCTTTACAACAAAACAAAGTGTGGCGTGGATGTGATGGACCAGATGGTTCGGGAGTACACTGTCCGCAGAGGAACACGGCGCTGGCCAGTTGCCGTGTTTTACAACATGATTGACATGGCAGCACTGAATGCACATGTGCTGTATCAAGCATGCACCGGGACGAAGGAAAGACGGGTGGACTTCCTGGTGGAGCTTGCAAGAGAGTGTAGCTGGGAAGAAGGCAAGAAAAGAACAGTTGCTTTGGACACAACCCTCCACACCTAGCCCTGGAAAAAGCCATGTGTCAGGTCAAACACAAATGCAAGAAGAATCATGCCACTGTGCGATGTGTTCACTGCTACAGATACACATGTGGTAAATGCAGACTACAGATACCATGGCAGTGCCAGGATTGTGAGTGATTGCTGAAAATGTTGAAATGTACTCACTCACTTTTTATTATTATTTGTAAATATGTGTACAAATGGTTGGTTTTTTGTACTTTTTATCAATAAATCTCAGCAACAAAGGAAATACACCCATGTGTGTTGATTTCTCCCTAAGATGGCAAACTGAAACACTCCAAGTTGGTGACTTTTGGAGATTTATTTCCCTGGATGATTGAGAATGCATCAAGACGAACACAAAAGGAAGTTCACAGCTTTTAGCAGCTCCCCCACCCCCTCATTCACACACACACCCCCCCACTCCCCTCCAAAATTCCCAGATAACAACCTAATTTACATATGAATGACTAGACAATTTAGCTTCCACTTGGCTGAAGCTAAAGCCTAGCTAAAAGCCTACCAGCCATTTGGCTGGAAGGCGGGTTTTAAAGGTAGAAAGGTAGAAGGCTGGGCACTGCTGCTCTCGGGGGACTCTAAGTGTTAAAGAAGTCCAGACGCTTTTCTTTGCAAGCTCCTTTGACTACGATGACCTGGATGACTGAGAACCTTCACAGACAAGCTGAAGCTTTAGCCTGCAACTCTTTTGTCAATAATTTATTCTTTCTGCTTAATTCAAATGATTAATTATCATTATCACATGACCACATTATTAAGCACTAGAAATTTCTGCCTGCCATGGATTGATTGTAGGTTCAAGTGGTTTTATTGTTTTTTCGTTCTTTACAACATTCAACTTCTAAGCAGGTTGTGCATTTTCAGTAAAATATTAAATAGAATGAATTCACTTTGTCAAGATTGGTGGTCATAGTCAAATGTCCTTTTTCTCCACATTTATTTCTTATTCCAAAATAGCATGAACATTTACAGCACGTGCTATTAAATAAGCAAGCACAGAATTAAGACACAGCAGACAACAGGCCACCCTGAGCTCGCTGCCTAACGTGCTTATCCAAGCTCTTATAGAAACCCAAGCTGATCCTCATTTTTTATCTACTTTATTTCAGTGGGAAACAACGCTCCCAAGAACAACTCAAACAGTAGTGACAGTATTCTTTCTGTTGTATTTCTGTTGCATGCATTCCATTTTTACAAAGCTTTATTTTCATACATGCCTATTTTGTTCAGTCATACTGTATTTGTAGCACATAACTGCAAAAGTCTTTTTAAAGCACACTTTTTTTTTTAATCACAGCTTTTAAGTGGCATTCCCACTAGTTTAATTCTTGCCAACCTTTTTCAAGAAAGTGGACAAAGTCCAGCGTACCATATGGTGCAGGTCAGTTGAAGTGACACACTTAACGACACCTTTGCCCCGGGCACGCATATGCCTAGACAGTGGATCAGGTGTTGATGCACCATTGACAGCCTTTCTCTGCCTAATTCCAGATTTGTGGCATGCACAGTGTCCACTTGCTAAGCGTAGTAATCCCAAGGATTGGCAAGTATTTTTAGTAATGGATTTACTGACGTCCGTTGATCCCTTGATGGGTGGCGTCTTTCACAACAGTTATGAAGTGAGCCACCAAGCCTTGCTGAGTAAAGTGTTTAACATTAACCACATCTGTGTGTGCTGTGTGAGTGTGTGTGTGTTTGGACTTTTTGTACAGCCAGCCAAAGTGCTTGAACAAGTGAGAAATTGAATCATTTTTTCCCTGTGAATTACAGAAAATGACAATTTTTTTCTCTCTGCTAGCTTAATGTGATCTGATAGATATCTCATCACACTAACCAGTTTATTCCTTCACAACAGGAGTTGGTAATTACTACACTATTACAACAGGTTTGTTACATTTAAAAAGTAATCCTCAAAAAATGTATACATTGACCTTCACGTATACATTTCAAGACAAAAGTGTCTGCAAAGTGCTTCTGCTAAACACACGTTTCTGTTCCAAGAAATAAAACAGAACAACTCAGGGTCTTCATCCCTCTGAATCGTTGGAGACGACTTTGTCTTAGAGAACAAAAAAATAAAACAAAAACTTTTATGTTGGCAGCATTTCGGATTGAAAGTGTCTTCACTGCTGTTTTATATGTTAATATAAGAAGCATCTTATCACTGTCTCTCTGCCTGTCTGCCTCAGAGCTTTTATTATCTGCTCCATTAGTGAGGGTGAATATGTGTTCTATATGTGCCTCTCGTTTCTCTCTGCAGCACCTGTCGGATGCATTGAGTTTACCACGCAGAGCAAATTCTGGAAATATTCAACAGAATTTAAAGTGTCTATTCGATTTATTTTTCTAACTGTCTCTGTCATTAGCTTTGATTTCATGCATTTTTCTTGTGCACCATGTGTAGACACTTGAAGACAAACATCCTTAATAGTAACAGATGGACTGTATTTTAATAGAATGTTCTTTTCAGATGAATAAATAATCTTCTCCAGTTTTAGAACCTCGTATCATCAGAAATGTGTGTACACGTGTCAGTTGTGCAGAAACCACAGAGTAAAACAATGGATGAGTGCTAGCTGCCTGAGTATGAGAGGAATCTAAATGTTAATTATGGCTCCAAAAAGTCAAATCGCCTAAATGTTGAAAGCCAGAGATTTTAGAGGCTGTTGGGAAAAGCTCATAGTAATCCATGATGATCTGAAGTGCTCCAGCTACCAGACAGCGCAGACCATAGCCAGCTGCAGACAGACAAATGTGCGTCTGTGTGTGTGCACGCTTGTGTGTCTGTCTGCATTTAGGGCAGGAACAAGAGGAGGGAATTACTTTAGATGAATTCAGAGCGTTTTAGGGTAAGAGGATACGATGTATTCCTGGTCCCGGGCTCGGGAAATGAAGTGAAGGGTTACCCTGCAGAGCATAGCAATACGTAACCTGTGACGTCATTACTTCCCTCATCCATCCTTCACCTTATCCCTCATTTTTCCTGTTTAAACACTGCGCCTCCCCACCTCCCTACGAGTGACGATAGCCCTCACTTATTTCTGCATTTTTGATCCTCCTATTTCCTCTTTATCAGACCGCCCCAAACCCCTGTATATATCACTCAGTTCTCTCAGTTTTCCCATTCTGAAATGGTTATGAGGCTTCCTGGTGTTTTGGCGTGCTGCTTCAGCAGAACAGCAAGGTTAAATCTCCCAGAAGAAAGAGGGTCCCCGCGGCTCTGCTCGTTACCACATACAGTGCGCTCACCTTGAGAGTTGCTGGGTTCAGGGTTGATTAAATGGTTCACATACAAAAGGGTAAAAAAAAAGCAATATAGCAAATGTCTTTGTGTGGTCAGAATTTCAGTGTAAAATCAACACACGAATGTGTCAGGAGTGCAAAAGCCCCTCACACTTGCTAACATGAAAGTATCATTTTTAGCGTGGAGAATCTCGCTGCAGATGGACAAAAAGAGTTGAACTCGTGTCACAGAGGCAAAAATCTCTTAAATCTCTGAAATTTGATAATCTCAACGTGTCCCCAGCAAACTGTAAAAATCAAATGATCACATATCCAAATAACATTTATGTTTATCTAAGGTGTACCACCACTGTGACAGTTCCTGATCACAGTTTTGAGATATGTCACCAGCCCTATCGTCAGAGATTCTAAGTCGTCCACTCTATCTTGTACCTCCAAGATCATCAGTGCCTTTTTTCAGCTATTTTTCTGACTGTGGCACATTACAAAACAGTGACGTCAAACTCTTGATGCTGTAGCTTTTCCACACATGAGTCAAGCCTTTTTCTTCTACTCTGCTTCTGTTCAGACTCAGAGATAACAAAACAGTTACAATGCTAACCTAAGAAGGCCAACTTTTCTAAAGACATATAAGCCCAATAGATAATAGGATTCTTATCAATTTCTATCCTGCTGTATTATTTTTAAAATGAAAACGTACACAGCGCTTGTTAAAAAAATCTGCTGATAAATTGCTAAGGAGTCTGAACATTACTGGGCTTTGGAGCCGGCGTTCCTGTCCTGGACTTCATTTTTGTCATTTTTCCTGGCTTTAGTAGTAAACCACATGCTTGGAGGTTTCCACATCTTGCACTCCCTGTTAGTATTGATGTCTGCGCTAGTCTTAAATGGTTATTTCCTGTTTTGCTTGTTTGTTTGTTGTCTTCTTTACTTTTATATCTTGTGTTAGTTTTGTTTCCTGCTTCCAGCTGATTGTCCTGACTGTCTTCTCCTGTGTGTGGTTGCTGTCTGTTATGTTCCTCATATGCTACCTTTGTGGTTTTTGAGATTATTGTTTGTTTTACTTTACAACAAAGAGAGTTCAGAATACCCAGGGTATCTTTCCATTATCTGGATTCATTTATCCTAATATTGGCAACTGGAATAAATGGTCACACAGAACTGGTTATCAACCATCACCAATGGGCACATGAGTATCAAAACTAGACCATGGAGCAATGGAAGAAGGTGGTATGGTCTGAGGAATCAAGTTTTCTTTAACATCACATGGACGACCCGGTGCGTCACTTACCTGTGCAACACCTGGCATCACAACAGACTGTAGCAAGAAGGCAAGCCAGCGGAAGCAGTGTGATGCTTTGGACAATGTTATGCTGGGAAACTTTGGGTGCTGCCATCCATGTGAATGTTCTATTAAAAAAGGCTACCAAGCATTGTTGCACCCTTTCATTAAAAAAGTATTACTTGATTGCTGTGGTATCTTTCAGCAGGATAACTCACCATGTGACAAAGCAAAACTGGTTCAGAAATGGCATAATGACAAGTTCAAGGTCTTGATTTGACCTCCAGATTCTCCAGATCTTATTCCAATTGAGTATCTGTGCGATGTGCTAGACAAAGAAATCGGATCCCAGGAGGCCCAAACTTGCAACTTCCGGGACTTAAAGGATCTGTTGCTAACATTTTGGCACCTGGTACCACGTGGACTCTAGTGTAGTCCATGCTTCAGTGGTTCAAGGCTGTTTTGGCTGTAAGAGGCAGAACAACACAATATTTAGCAGGTGGCTGTAATGTTAAGCCTAATCAGTGTATATTTATTACTGGTGCTCCTCAGGGAAACACAAAGGAGGGTCCATAACTCTTTAGACCTTCTTCCCTCTGCAGAAGTTCAAGGGATCTTCCAGGAGTGGTGACACTATTATCCAGAGAATTGATTGGTCAGTGCCCACGGTCATTGATTGGTTAGCAGGCGGTGATTTCATACCTGCAAATCTCTAATCTGCAACTTAATCTACTCTGGAGCAGGGTAAGTTCACAGCACAAGTTACCATGGTGATATGTCCCGGTAAGACGTGAATCACCTTCTTAGTAAAAAAAAAAAAATGTATGGGGAGCTGTTATTTACAGAGGACGAAAAAAAAATACAGAAAAATATCAAGTGTGTAAACGCAGCCTGAAAGCAGAACACAGTCGCTCCAAATAAATCCGTTATGTGGGATGAAAATCGCTGTGTGATAGTTGAATATCAACGGCAATGAATAAATGTATACGCACTTCAAGCACTTGGATATTCATCAAATTTAGCCTACTTCTTATTAAACATCAGGCATACACAAAGACTTCAGATTCTGTTAGAAAAATTTAGACCTTCCTTTTTGGAGACTTGATTACTCCTGGGTGATGATTTCATAGCTGATGATCTCATGCATGACCACATGCAAATTGGATGTATGCTAAGCTTGTAAAGCAAATAGGTAATCATTTTGACTGGTGTTATCATTTTCTAGTACTTTGTTAAATCAAGACTAAATAGCTGGAGGTATTCTTAAAGTGCAATGTTTCCAAGTTTTAACATGCTTCTCTAATCTTGTGGAAATCCTAAAGTTTACGTGTTTGTTTCAGTTTGTTTTTAAAATGCTTATCAGATTTGGTTAAAACCCGAGTAAACATTAATAAGATCAGTTACTGTGGCTGAGCCAGTTCCAAGGCAGTGCTGCCGTGTGTGCAGGGCGCATCAGTTTGGTCATTACTGTTACCTGTGCTTCTTCCTGCTCTGACACGTCAAAAGGGCCATTGTAAGAAAGGTCTATTAAACATGAGAACACGTGCAGTATTAAGAGGTACTGACAGAAACAGAGACGGGAAATCCTCCAAGATAATTAAAAGTCACTTCAGAATTTTCGTGCTGAATTATGAGAGGGAAAAATTGATTTGAGTGTCTCATGTGGCTGGCTGACTGTGTACAGCATAATTGATTTCCAATGCCTTTCCTGTATCAGCACGCTGGAGCAGGCTCACTGATATGTTGTATTAGCAACAAATCAATATTAAGCAGCGCATACACCAAAAAGAGGTCCAGGTCAAGGCTTTAAATCCAGATTTAAGTACAGTTTGAATAAATAATCAGTTTAAATAGTGATTCATCAGCATTCGTGTAGCAACAGAGAAATGTGTTTGGGGGCTTTTTGTTTTTTTTAACAAATATGCATCAGTACTACTCAATATAAATCAATGAAAACATTCTCACCTTATATATATTTAAAACTTTAATGGAAAGTAAATTACAGATTTGATCGAGTCCACTTCAACAATTTGCCAAAATGTCTTTCCTCACCTTCTATTTCTGAGGAACTCCACCAGTAACCAAACAAGCAACATTTGGAGCCCTGTGTTCAGTTTCTTCTTGACCCAGCCGTATAAAAACAATAATACTGAAGGCAAAATTTCCCTGCCGCTCATTTTATTTGTGGATTTTGTTTGCTGGGGAAAATAGTAATATTTAGGTCTGCAGAAGCACAAATTGATCCAGTGTGATGTGTAGTTTTTAAAGTATGCTTATGTTTTACCTACCATGGTATAACGTGTAATGCTGGTGCATTTAAATGCCTTGAATTACCACAGCTATCGAAACCAGTTAATTATTTACTCTGTTGTCTGTCTACCAGAAAGTGAGATAAGAGCCTCCTGGCCACAGCCTAGTGTATTAAAGCCCTGATGTTTAATTGACCATCAGGAATCAGGTTTTTAAACTGCGTGTAGTCCCTGTTCAAACAGCCACCCTGATTAAACCTTTGTTTTCTTTGAGACTCTTTTATCTGAGTTTTTTTGTGATGATCAATTTTCTGTAGCGTGCTGATGAATGACCACAGGGCTGTGATTCTGATTTGTAGGAGCTGCAAGACAAAGATTTTCCTGCTTGAGTACCCACTGTCATCATGGAAGACACTCATACCTGAGTACACTTAAGGTACGTCCACGTTACGGAAGAAGAGATAAAAACATTTATATGCAGTAAAAACAAGGAAGGAGAATAGCACGCATATTAAATATGTTCCTTTTTGTAAAGGTGCATAACAGCTGTGTTCTGTTTTTTCATTTATCATTAGGATCATTGGGATGAAAAAAAGAGGCCCAGGTCAGAGCTTTAAATCTATGTTTAAGTCCTTTGAGCTCATCCTTATGAATAATTAAAAAGCCCACAATGGCAAGGTGCCCCAATTCGATCCCAAGCTAATGAATCTATCACTAATGACTCACTTAGCTCCCCAGACTTGACATGAGCAGACCTGACATCTACCCAGCAACACTTTAGCACGACTCTGTTGGATTGAAGTGTTAGTTTTAGGTGTCAAAACTCCTTTTTTTCTTGCCTCGTCTACTGCGACTCGCATTTCTCCAGAGGATGTGACAGGCAAAGCACAGTTATTAGTCTGTTGTTGTAAATGCTTGTGTTATTCAAGGAACTGACTAATAGCAGACCTAGGGTTAGATTGATATGTTTTTACTGCATTTTAATCCCCGCTCTCTTTGGGTGGATTTATCTGATTGTTGTATTTCTCACTCTTAGAGGAGTGTAATTTGACTGGTGGTAATTGCCGGTCTTATCTTAGTGGCTTTTTGTCTGTGTTTTTAAAGTATTTCTTATCAGTGTCTTTGTTTTACCCAGCACGTAATTCATGTGAGTATTGTGAGTCACTGAAATTACTGAAGCAGCAAGTAAGTCTTTTACTTTAAAAATCCCAATAATTTCCAGATTTAAGTGCAGTGTTAGGTCATATGGTTATCTTAGGAACAATAGGTAGTTATGGGAAATATCTGTCTATTTTTAATGAACAAAGACTAATTTGCTTTAAAATGTCAAAGGTGAGGGTGGCACTATAGGGGACCTCATGTCAGACATGGTGGTATTGGAGCTTCGGTAATTGGTCACGCCAGAAGACACTTCCTGTAGTGAAATACAGAGTGAGGTTTCAAGATGGTGTAAAGATGAGTCACACACATGGTTTTTACTTATGTCCAGAAGTGTTTGAGTTTATTCATGCTTGGGGGTTAAAGTGGATACTCCAGAACCTTCATCAAATATGCCTTTAAATCTGATCTGTGGACGATTACATAAAACTGTTGGATGAGTTCATTTTTCATGTGCTGTCACCTAGCGTTGCTTCCAGCTGACAGCATGGAGTAAAAAGGAAATAATGACATCCCACGGTTCTGCTTACACCCTCACCACATATTTCCTTCTTATCCCTGTGATGCACTCATGGTGTAAATAAAACTGTGGTCGTGGAAATTCAGCATCCCGCCAGCGCTTCACAAGAGTAATGAGCAGTTACTCACAAACATCTGCTCAGATCTTGTCAAATTGAGTCGGTGAAATCCACAAAGAGCAGTGAATCTCACAGCAGAAGAAGCACAGATCAACTGATCGCATCCTCACATGAAGAAACATCAAAAACTGGACCTCACAACACAAATTATTCTGACTTATTTCTATGTTTCTCCCCACGCTGCATTGCAGCACTTTATCTCAGGGTTCCCTGACCTGCTAAATCCCAATTTAACCCTAGCTGAAGAAAGACACATTGGCTTCCAAAGTTAGATAAGTTTCAAAGTTCAATCTGTAAACTTATTTTAAGAGTCTACAGAAATTAAAATAACAAAAACAAAGTTAAAAATCTCAAAAAACCAAGGAAAAATGCAAGTTCAGTAAAACCAATGTGTTCACTCCACTCCACATTGAATCGACCGCTCTTACTGAAAATGCCAAGTGTCAGAGGTGTAAGTACCACTAGAGTAAGCTTAAACCATGCACAGAAAATGGGGCATTAATATAAAATCCATTACTATAACATCCTCCTGTCAGATCTGGGATACAATGTTTAAATCAAAATAAAAACATAAAACAACACAGAAATCCAGGCTAGATAATCGGTGCTGATAATTTACTATCAGCACCGATTGTCCTCATTAGATGTGCATGTGATTGTGCTTGTTTGCTCAGATTTAGTATAAATTTCCATGACAAAAAAATAACAGGTGAATCTTAAGGACTTTTATGTTAGAGTACTCTGCTGCCATTGTTTGTGGTCCTCTTGTCCCGTCAGAGGCAGGATTATGCAAATTCATGGATCACATTTATTACTTGATAAAAAAGGCGTCATTATCTCTTCCAACTTTACAATGACCTGAGCCTCTGCGCAAGATCACGTGGAGCAAAATGGCCAAGGCGACCATATCCTAACGCCTTCAGTCAGTAGCTTTTAACCCAATGGAACATCTATGGAGATAGTGCTCTCCACCATCAGCACCAAAACACCAAACTGGGAGGTGGTGGGCCAGTACCTTGGTACCTCGGTTACTTGGAGTTTCTCGTTCTGCTCTTCAATCAGACTGGTTATTGTTTCATTTTCCTTTCTGTTGCACTAATAAACACTAAAATACTACTTTTAACAGAAGAACTTCAAGAATGATAATTTTGTACATTTTCAGTAGTTGAACTTGAACTAATATCATTTTATGTGATTATGAAAATTGCATTTCATAGGAAGTTGCCAGTAATAATGAAATCAGCTGTAAGTATACCGCAGTAATCCAGAAAACCACATTACTTCCTGCTTCAGGCCTACTGAGATTGATTACTATATGTGACAATATTATCAATAATTAACAAAGGCAGAAACCAAATGATACTATTCTAGATCTAGAGACACTCCACCCAGCAAATAACAGTTCTTGTATAAATGTTGGTTTTTAACTGTGGCCTCGAACTCTAGGCCCTCAAGTACATTCAAGATGATTTTCCACTACCTGAGCATAAAGCCGGCATAAATAAATGCTGGGTACAGACATCACAGTGCCGGATCAGGAAAAAACACTCGGATGCTGTTTTTCAGGAGTTGCTCACAAAACTGGAACTACTTGGTCCACAAATACTGACATTACATTTGAAAGAAGAGGTCCATCTCCACTCCTCATTTGAGGCTGCGCAGTTTAAGTTGTTTTGCTCCACCCGCATTGTCTAAGATAATCTGCCATGTAAACATTTCGACGAAGACAATTATATCAGTAATTTGCTTCTAAAGTCTGAAACAGCCTATGTAAGTACAGTTTACACACTTCACCATGTAGATAATTTTATATTCATGGCAATAAGACTCAGGATTTCAGTGTGTGTAACTGTAATTTATGTTACTACATTTATTTGGCATCTTTAGTCACTACTTATTCCTCCATATTATGACTTTGACATGCAAAATGTATTTGGGATATGATGCAATCCTTCTATATTTATATAAAACACATTTTTTTAGAGGAGTGAAACTGTAATGCTTCCAAAAATACCAACGTTATGTAATTTCATTTTGTTTCTTTTAGTATTTTTAATAATTTGTATGTTTGGCCTGTTTGAAAGTTTGTGAAACCATTTGTGCTTTTAATCAAGTCTTGTAAAATCCCATTTCCTGGACTATCTGTGAGCTGCAAAACAGTTACACAAAATGTTAAACAAGCTACTTAGCCAAGGACAGAACTGACCCATTAAGCTGAAGCATGATCTTCCTGAAAGCCCAGAAGGTCACCAGTTGCTTGACAGAGAAATAACCAATCACAGCAGAATAGGGCATCCCTGCAGCTGATCCAATCTAGCACCAACCCTGTAATAAGCTGCTTGGACAAATGACCTATGGGGTCATTCTTTAGCATGGCAACAAAGCTGTCAGTCTACGTTTGCAACACTGGGTGGGTTATGAAAATTGCTTTAATCTTTTCACTGGTATAAAACTATTGCCATTTTGATAATTAATCTCCCTGGCTTTAGAGGGAAAGTCTACGCCTAAACTCACTAATGAATATCTGTCTCTGTTGCCCTCGTTAGGGCTGATCATACACAAGCCTGCAGGGTTTGGACCAAACCTTTAGTAAATATAATTACCTACTCTACAAATATGCAGACACTTGCATCACTGGGAAACTATTGTGGCTTCTATTCTAAAGAATCTGACCATTTAGTTCTTGCACTATCAAAACAGAGCTTAGTTGTCACCCTTTTGTGGCTGGTGGATCGTACGTAGGGTAGCAGATGTTCTTTTTTTTAGCTTATTATCCATTGCTTTCATTTACAAGCTTGTAATAAATCTGCTTTTCAGGGTCAGACTTCTAAGCCAGTCCACCCACTATACCACATAGTCATGCATCACATGTGAAAGAGCTTTGACAAAAAGCTATCAGTTACTACATAAAGGCTCCAGCTGAGAAGACACAAACTGTCACTGTATATTACAGGAAGCTGGCAGCACCCAGGCCATAAGGGAGCTTTCAAGAAAATGAGGCTTTACAGCTAGAGCATACAGTCACTGAACTGATCTCAGCGTTTCCCCTTTTATGGACATCAAACCATAAGGTGAAATGCTGAAAATCTCCTTTTTTCGCCCTTGGTACTCTCAACGGTTTCTTAGAAGGTAATTCTAAAGTGTCACTAATCAACAAAGGTACAAGAGACACGTGCCTCAGACTGTTTTCTGTGTGCTTTTCCAGCCATACGAAAGGACCCCAAGCAGAAACGCTGCGATGATCAAATCCGCCGAGTGCAGCAGCAACAGCAGTGCGGGACATGTGACTAAGAGTCCACCACACAGAGAGCGAGCTATTGATTGATCTGCCCAAACATTGCCTTAATTGAAAACGCTATTCCAGCTAGGCACATTGGCTTGACACAAACATACGCACATGCACAGACTCATATGAATAAAAATAAACACAATACGCGACAAGTCTTACATGCACACAATTTCTTTTTTAATTTCTTTGTTTGTTTCACTGTTGGTCTGCTGTTTTGTTCTTTGGTTGGTTTTTTACATGTTGCCTTCTGAAAAAATCCTTTCTACAGCAACACTAAAAGCCTATCTACAGCATAATCTGACTTTACCATCATATTAATAACATAGGCAGCATAACACGTGGCAAACAGCTGGTACTGCTCCCGGTCCACCCCCGTTCTCCTGGCACCATCCTTCCTCCAGGAGGTCATCCCTGTGCATTTCCCTCGATTCATCTCATTACGCAATTCTGTCTTTTTTATTTATTTTTTTCATTGCTATAAATATACTTTACAGTGATTCTGGGTTTTTACCCAACACAGATGTCACATCTGACGCTTCCGTTTTTTAATGTCTGCCATCAATGCAGCGGGTGCCAAAGAACAAATCTTCTTCAAAAGCCTCTCCATGGATTTTATATGAAGCTGGAATTATATATTAAAATACAAAGGGTTACATTTATTAGTTAAAGATAAAAATATAAACTGATAAACAGACATATATGATGGTTCATGTATGGTCAGAATTATGAATCAGAACACGCACTGCATTCGCAAAGAATCAGAAATCATGTAGCCATTTCATCTTTTATGGAACTTATTGCCTCAGATGTGCAGAACTGTAAATCACTTTAATGATGAATGAGAGATCCTTTGCTGCTACCTATGGGCTCAGCTGTGTCCTCCTTATATGTTAAGGATGTTAATACATGAGGAAACCATTTGTTATAACAGTGCTAACCCATGTCCCGTCAAACCAGCAGAGTGCAGTCTGGGTGTGAAGCGGAGTTGTTCGTGATTCTTCTGGAAAGGTAGTCAGAAGCGCTCGAGTTTACCAGCAACACCTCTTTCTGTCTGCAAACCGGGATGTGTTTACAAGTGCACGCACCGGGCATCTGACACTTTGTGTGTAACACAAGAGCAGTGTGTACAACACTCGCACCAGCACTGTAGGATAAGATTTGATCACAGACACCTCAAGTGCAAAGAGAGGACAATCCACCTGAGCTGAGACTAAATCTCTGGGATTATTTCCACTAACAAACCAGTGCTTTATGCATCATACTTGCATGACTCCCTTATTCACACGTGGTTGGTAATGTGCCTTGAAAAATTTGATTCTCGCACACAGCAAACTAATAAAATCAGTATTTGTTTGTTCTTTATCTCTCTTTATAAAGAAGAATATCTCTGGCACAGAGAGACTTAGTTGTATTTGCAGACTTTAGACTATAGATCAGGCTCAGTTTGTTGCATGATTAATATTGCAGTTTAACCAAGTAGCTGGAGATAAATCACAGGCCCTGCTTAAAATATAATCTTCATGCCTTTGATGTCAGCACAAATGTATACAAAGACTTTTATGTAGGTCAGGTTCATAAACTGTAGCTTCATGAATATGTAACGTACAGTATAAGATCAGAGGAAGGTGGATGATACCTGGAGTGACAACACTGAATTATTTAGCAGCGACTTTTTAAAAAAAAAAAGCTGTCAGCAATCGATCGGAAGGCCACACATGGATGTCATCGGGTCCGTCTAGCAACATCTAGCAATATTCACTGGAGAGCAACAAGTCTCAGCAACCTTCCTCAGCTTGTCATCACGATTAGACTAATAGAGCTTACGCTGGACATTAAGTCACATACGGGACAGTTTTAAAGTTTTATTTAGCTGTTTTCTGGTTAAAGATAGCAGAGATTCATATTTTGGGTGAAATTGGACCTTGCACATCATTGCTTTAGTTACACTTGCATATAAAGGGACAGGACCAACATGTCAAATCAGTGTTTCGTGTGTGTTTTTTGGAGCAGGCAGCATGTTTACAGTGACTGAAGAAGGAAAGCATCTCTGGTGGTGCAGATTTTAAAGGACTATAAATCACAAGAAAGGCTGTCACACAGCTACTTTTGTCTGCGTGATTACCCTGCAGACACTGTCTGGTGGCTGGTGTAGGCTGCCACACAGCCCAGTATATACGCGCACGAATGCATGCCTGTTAGTGTGTGGCATGCTGGCTGTGGGTCTGTGATATATGTGCATTATAGCAGGTGCCACGTTTACACTGTATGATACAGACCTACTTTCTTTGGTATTTTGAGCTCACGGGGAACGTAACTTGGTCCTTTTTGTCCTGTGTCATCATTTTTCTGTCCCAATTCTACAGCATGCAAACATTGTATATACTCCTGTGTGGTTGTGGTGGAGATTTAATGAGGTTATGTTGTCCCAGAAACACATATATATGTGTAATGCCTGGTTTAAAAAATTACAATTGATTTGCAATTAAAACTTCAATTTTGTTAAAGTATCCAGATAACTAAACAAAAGCACAAAAATGGATTACTTGTATTTCATCCCACCGCTTGTACATGTGGAAGTATGTTTACATAAACTTTACAAAAATAGCCCAGCTTAAAGCAGCCTGTACATTTGTATATCTCTTTTTTTTTTTGTCTAATAATCATGGTCAAGCCCTTCCGATAGCAACTTAGCCAGATGGCAAACACCAGATGTTCATGATTACTGAGAATACAAAATGATTCCCGATTTCAACATCATTAGCAAATAAAAGGGAGGGCGAGGGGTTGAAAGAAATTTCTGTTCCTGCAAAGGTCTCTTGCCCAGATGTTGTTGCGTAATAACTCATTGAAAATGAAAGCTCTGTTGTTTAGTATTGGCTTCCAACCTCTGGAAGCAGCCAGCCAGCTTTGGCTGTATGAAGCCAGGCTGATGCCCACAGGAGGTAAAGCCCCAGCCATCGTTGATGAACTGTCTGTGAGCCAAAGGATGGATGGACTCTCCGCTGCGCAATGTTTGTAAGCCAGAGATATTAGACAACTAGCTGCAGCTACACAGACATTTAGCAGAGCTGACGTATCATAACATGGATTTAAATGAAAGAGGATACACTGAGCCTCAGAGGGTATTTTGTGTCAGTTACATGCAGGATCTCCCTTTTGTGATAGGGATGAGGATGTCAAACTGCAGTCACAATGAAATGAGTAAGTTGTGTGGGGGGAGTTTTTTAGGCACCTTTGTGAAAATAAAAAGGTAAATAACTTGATTATTTACACTGCTTAATTCATATAATTCATAGCACTTTATTCAGAAAGACACAACAGGAGGCACTATTCGCAGTTTTATATCCTCTATCCTTTAGTTCTACATCCATAATTGCTCATGTCCTGGTGGTGTTTGGCTTCAGGCAACGCTGTCCTCTAAAATGTTATTTCTATATGAGAAAACTCCATTTTCAATAGGAGGTAAAATTATATTTTAAAAAAGATCAAGTCACTTTTAAAAGCCTGGAGGTAATACTTAATGTATTTGAAATGAGATCTGCTGTCACTGCAGCTGCTGGCCAAAGTGGTGGGGCAGTCTCATTTTCAGATGAGATTATTTGTCTGATGACGCTCATGGGGAAATTAGATTGAAGCCAGCGTAGTGGTACTGAGAAATGTTGAGAGGCTCGCAGTGTAAGAGCAGACGCACTCAAGGTTATTAGGGGAAAAAAATCAAAGGACCGATGGTGGTGAAGATGTGGCGTGCCAGAATCATCGTCTTAGTCGACTATTTCCTCTGTGTCACTAAAGGACGAGATGCAGAAAAGGCTGAAAAAGCCTGAGAACATAAAGTTTCATTGAATTTGCTTTTCAGCATCTGTTAGGCAAGACCAAAGTGCTGGACTGATAGAATGATACTGCTATTCACACCAAACCAGCACTTTAAAAATAGCCATTTAAAATCTACTTAACCCAATGAATTAAACAGCTACACTTGACACCTGTTTTAGAGTCGTATTTTGGTTCATTCCAGAAAGGTTCAGTAGTACGAGGAGATTGTGTTGCCCCTTCAGACACTGTTGAATTATTAATCGGAGCAGTCTCACCAGGTTCCCACCTTGTGTCACTTAAATCCTCCTTAAGTTCCCTGACACACCTTGGCTTGTCACTCCGCAGGCCATTCGAGGGAAACTGCCATAAAAAGGGCGTTTTCATGAGAGCACCAACTCCTCAGTCGACAGCAGTAAATATTAGCTAGTTGATTAGCTGAATTAAGCTAGCAGCCTAGTTGATTCCTACCTGTTAGCCAAAGTGGCTACACCCCAAATAATGTTTCACTCTACTCCTCTATTCCTTAAATTTAAAAGGGTTTTCTATAAAACAAACCCACCACCCTGGATAAATTATCTCTCGAGACCACATATATTTTGCTATCAGACTGTAAAGACTCTAAACCTTTGGTCCACAGTAAATTTGGCAGTTTAGCGTGGATGCTGCCTCAATTGGCTAAATAACTGCAGTTTTTGGGACACAACAAGTTTGAGAAACATTGTTGAGCATGTTATCGCATTTAATGCAAACTTCATAACGTGTCCAATATGTTTACAGACAAATGTTAAAGATGACAAGCTGCAAATTAACCCATGCCGATTCAACGAATGCTACAATTTATCAGGATAAGTGGGTGGGCCCTTAGATCTGGTCTTGTGTCTCCTGCAGGTTCTCAACGGCACTGGGCTTTTGATAAAAGGTCAGCACTTTGGACTGTGTCATGTTGTTGAGTTGTTCTGTTTCTATAAATCAGAGTGTGTATTTGACTGACTTTATATCCCCTAAACTATTTACACACAAGCGCATATCTTTCCATGCTTTTGGTGAAGGTCAGGAACAGCATTATTTGTCTAACTAAGAATGGTCCAGGTAATGGGTGTATTTGCAAAATACACAGCTACTGCACAGATGCAGTATTTATCAAATCATGGGTCTGAAATGACAGATAACACCTTTGTGCATGTGTTCAGTTCCTTCCTGTCACCTATTTCGCACATATCACAACATCCCGACTGTAATTTGGCAACCAGACAAGTACACACACATGACATCACTGATTGAAACCGTACCAGAGTCTTAAGTATCTCAGAGGGACACGGGTCACACCTTGTCTGTCCTGTCCTGTAATGAGAGAAGAGAGGGTGTCAGCCTGTACATTCAAACAAGCCCAGGCACACGTCACATCAGCACATTAACTCAGCGATTCATTGACCCGCACCCAAGTGCCCTTGTTTTCAAAGCAGCCCTCCATTCATTCACTACCGAGATGAAATGGGCTTCTCTGATTTTGGAGGGGAACAGGAGGGGGTGTTAGTGGGTGGAGGATCAGATGACCAGTCACTCCTGTTTTGCTTCAGTGAGACTATATAGGTCACACCAGCCTTTGACTAATTAAAAATTCAGGATGGGTACCTGCTCTGTTCTCCAGAGGCATGATTTTTTTATTATAAATGAAAATAAAATCTATTAAACATCCTTTGCCACCTCAGTCTAACAGAGCAGAAAATATGATGTGTACACATAACTTGGTTAAGCTTCAAAATTACTGTTAACGTGTCTCACACACTTGCACTAAAAACACTGTGAAAAGACACATAAAAAGGTAATGATAAAGTTACCTCCCAGTTTTGGTGGTCCTCTGATGTCTTTTGTACATCAACTATTTTGTAAAAAAGAAAACAAAGAAAAATAATGATTTTAGTATATTAATTTTGTCTTAAGCCACCCACCATGAACGCTGCTAGGCAAGCTTCCTTGTAATTCCTTTGAGTAGACTTCAATAATACTTCTCCAGGCTTCCTGGAGGACATTCAAAGCTCTTCTTTTGATGTTGGCTGCCTCTTGTTCATTCCCTGTAAATATGAACTGCTTCAGTAATGTTGAGGTGCAGACTCTGTCTATCCAAGGTGTGCACACTGGTGAAGTGTTTGGGATCGTGCTGAAAAATGTAGTTGCCAGTTGCCAATCGGGTGCTTTCCAGGTGTTTCACAATGTAATGGTGCTTTTTTGCATTCATAAAATCCACCATATCCCAAACACCACTAGCTAAAATGCAGTCCCAAACCGTGACACAGTCTCTACCGGGTTTTACAGTTGGTTGTAAACACTCACTGTTGTACCTCTCTCTAGATTAGACTGAGAGTGAGTGAAAAAGCAGCCAAAGTCCAAAGAAAAATTCAAAAAGATCTTCAAAAACCCAGGAGAACTATTACTCAAGAACACTTTAAAAATTACAAGGTCTGGTTCCTGGGAAGCAAACAGATAGAAAAACCTCAGTACAGCACTGTAAAATTGCTGAACTGTTTGTTTAAAGTAGTTTAAAGGGTCAAATATCCACACAACAGCTAATCTGTGGTGGTGCACTGGTTTAAGTAAATGGCTTCTATTTTTAAGGCATATGAAGTGCATGGTTGGCGGCAGTGACAGTAAAGGGAGAAATGCAAGACAAATCTCTCTGTTTCCAAATTGCTATTTTCATAATGCAGTTTTTTAAACTGTAGTTTTGCCTCTGTGCACCACCAGTGTGGATTTGAAATCAAACAATCGATTTGTGGATGACAGAGTTGGCAGAGTAAAAGAAAAAAAAAACAGTCTTGGCTTCCCTTTTGTGATTTGCGATGGATGAAAAATGTGGCTAAATTGGGAGATATCCAAGGGTTCCTTTTGAAACTCGGCGTACATGTTTTGTTTGCACCTGGGCGGAAACAAATGTAGGTGACCTAATTAGAGCGGTGACATGCAAGCGGTTCTTTCTTTTTAAATAATTTCATGATGCAGACTAAATCCATCTGCACTTATGGCTAGTAGGGAAAAAAAGGTTTGACCATAACTAGAAGTGCATGAATCCACAGAGCTCTGTGTGCTACTGTTGCTCAGGTTTGAAAAGGTCTGTCACAGGAGTCATTTTAGCTCATCCAGGTTGTCATCTATTTGTACTGATCAAATTAGCAGAAACACAGTGACAGATATTAGCTAACAGTGATAATGCATCATCAGCTATGCAGGATCTGTGTTTGTGTGTGTGTGCATGTGTGTGTGTTAATGATCTCCCCTGATTCTAATTGATTTCTTGAACTTGGTAGATGCAGTGGGAAGTGCAACAATCAGACTGCCCTCCAGTGGTAATAGGCAGTACTGCATGTCTACAATGTTTGATTAAGAACATTTAGAAAAAACACGACAACCACTAAAACCACCTTTCCAATCTTGTGTTGCTCCACCTTATCATACCTAAAAGATATCAGAAGCAGTTTATATGAAGTGGATGGGGGCACACTGTCCTGCATTTGCAAAGTTTAGCCGGGTTATCTAAGCAAAGAACCAGTTTCCAATTATGTCACATCACCTGCCAGTAGTTTTCATGTTTTAGCTTTTTGGTTTATAACATATAGTAAGATAAATTGTTTCTTTCAGCACAGAGTTCAGAGTACCTTTCATATCCAGATAATCCCCTTTTGGCTAAGATTACATTGTTCCAGCTTATAATTCCAGACAGGATATGTTCATTTGTGATTACTTATTGTAGTCTAATGTCCTTTTGGGTTTCCCTAAATGACCCCGGCCTCTACAACCATCTCCAAGAGAATTAAATACAAAATACCTGAAATGACATCTACCTCCACACAGGAATATCCATTAGAGTACTACAACTGCAGCAAATCTGTGAAACAAGTCCTTGGTGCTTTTTTGGTTTTTGGTTTTTTCCTAACCTGCCTTCTCAAATTTGCGGACCTGTTATGTTGATAGATGGCGCTTTTATTTATATCTGGCGAGGCTTCTCATGAGAAACGCTCCCCCTCTCAGCTGCAGGGCTGCTGACTTGAATTGTGCCTTATTGGCCACACAGCACACAGGGAAAACAGATGGGTAATAAGGTCAGAGCAGACGTACCTCACACCAGCACAGACAGATTGCAGACGCACCAGCTGTGCTGACTCAGGACAACATTAGACCCAAGGGAGCCGGATTAAGATCTCTTTTTTTGTACAATCGGGAAGCTGTTGCTTTCTCTGTTATTTTTTTTCTCAAGTAGAGGTTAATGCAAATGAAAATGAAAGAAATGACCATATTTTTTCAATCTGTTTTTTATTCTCGTATGCAGTCCCACATTAACGCATTATTTTCTGCAAAGGTGGAAGAATTCAGATCACGCACATCTGTCAGCTATTTTCTGCTTTTTTACTTTTGAATTCTGAGAGTCATGAAGTCTGCTTCCCCTTGAGTTATTCATCCATCTCCAATCTGACCTATAGTGACTTGTCTCTGTTATGTCTTGCAGTCTAATATCTATCCTGTCTACATCAATCTAATACCTACCTGTCCAAATTTTGGACTTGTTTCAGGGCACTGTGGCCAGTTTGCTTGAAGAAGCAGACTGACTCAGCCTAGTAAACATGCAACAAACAATACCTGGACCTACCATACCTGGGCTGTGGTGTGCTTTGTCCATAAACCTTGCCAACACTTTTAAAAGGTACCATTACACTTTCATTCCCAGCTGTTTGTTTGTTTTTAATTCTTGGACTTTTTAATGAAGCAGCTTTGGTGATGCTGCTCAATCAACCAACTGTCTGTGTTCACAGCCAAGGCTGTGTGCCTGTGATGACCAAATTAGGGATATCTACTCTCACTGACATCATACGGACCAAACATTTAAAAATTGAAAAATAAAGAGGTTCGGGCATGTTGAGCTCAATTGTTTGAAACTGTGGGCGGGTTTAATATGACCATCCGCTAGCGCACCAGTAAATGTGAGAGCAATCAGTAATTTTGTGTTTCTTTTGAGTTACTTGTGTTTTAGCTTGCAATAGAAATGACTGCAGGAAATAGCACACATTTTAGTACTATTCTAGCTCCCCCATTGACATTTATTGTTTACTTCACATCATCTTTACCCCAGAGATTATTCTGTCCTAAGAAAAACTGGTTCATCACGCAGACACAGATGCACCATCCTCTACAGTGGCACTGTTTTTCTCACTATTTATTACAAATGGCCAGAGATCAGCGTGCTTACAGTTAGTATTGTGAGAATCTAGCTGAAAACACAGTTTAAGTCACTAACTTGTCTGGACTCTTGTCTTGTTGTAATGACCGAACCAGTTTGATGCCATTGATATTTGGGCCTTACACAGAAAAAATATTTTCTGTGTGATAAACAGTTAAAGAAGATTTTTATAAAAATATTTTTAGGTGCATCATTTTCAGCAGAAACCCTCACTGGAACTACTTTTTGTTTCTTATTGTACTTTTTTAATGCCCCATAATTCTTCGCAGGATTTGTTTGTTTTAGAGAAAGTTGACTGACTACACTTGAAACTGTGTTTTCAGCTAGATTCTGTTACAAATGTGTAGCTTTATTCAGAGCTTTGGAGTTCTTCTTGTAACGGGCGGTGCAAATTGTTTCTCAATTCTGTTTAAAAAATGAAGTTTGTTATCCTAATCTAATAATCTAATCTGATTAAACACATCGGTCTCAGTGCAGTTTAGCAGAGCTGTCAGTCAGTTACCTTGGAATAGGTTACATAACTCACAATCACAATCATGGATGTATGTATTTGTATCCATTTATTTATTTGTACTTGATTTATATTGCATTGGCATATGTAGATATTTACTGCTACCAAAGAGGTTTGGTTTTTGGTGGCATTCGCGTGCATGCGTAACACTCTGCCTGTAAACAGCTCCAAAGGTTTTGGATGAATTGTGATAAAACGTAAACCTGTAGGGATTTAAAGCTATTAAAATTCGACTTGCATCCACAAACCTTCAACGTCAGTTAAATTATTCATTGATTAAAAATTTACCCAAAAAAGCCTTATAACTTAAAGTTTGGTGGGTATTGTCAACATATAGAAAGTACTGTTTAAAGATTTAAAATATCATCTCACATTTGACCTCTGACCTTTTCTTCAACGTCAATAAATTGATCTGAAGCTCAAAGTGATAATATTCCCATATAGAGCTTTTTACAGGGAATATATGGGGATTCTAAATATCACTTTACTCTGGACCTCTGATTTTCTCTTAAAGATCAAACTTTCAGAAAATGTCTTTTTATCTTTAAAACTATTTTTAAAATTCTATCGCAAATGGTATATGTCAATTCTACACATCACATTATATTTTGCATCTACATTTAACATTTGTACTGATCTCCAAACTTTTTAAAGTGCATTTAAAGACAACAAAGATAAACAAACATAAGACACTAAACCAAACCAGTGGTAACCAGTGTAAACCAGTTTGTTTTCACTTAATTAATACATCATATGTGCATTTCAAAATCTGAATCTGTACATTTGATCTTTTGTTTTTTATTCCTACATTACTTCAACTTGAAAATGTTATTTAGACAACATATTCCTTATTTAAACACTCTTTATTTTACAGTTTTACTGATTACAGTATGTTTCAGAGGTCAATAAATTATTACACATTTTCGAACAACAGGCACCTTAACTCCTTAACTGTGGCTTATTCACGTAGATTTTTAAAAAAATCTTACTGTTTTCCCTGTAGTAGTTTTGATTCAGAATAAGCACTGCAATAATTACAACATCTGTCACAGCTGGAAAAGAAGCTCAAATCTACGCATATCTTTAAATTAACCAACATATAAACATCACAACCGTATAAGTCTGGTGAATAAAAATCTGTGTTCAGTGCATAATGTGCATGGCATCGGAGAAAAACATTCACCACCCCGTTGGAGTCTGGAGCTTTCTGCTTCAGTCCTCGGTGTCAGAGCTGTCTGCTGGGTCGGTGTTGTGAGTCAGCATGTAGTTGTCCATGTCAATGGAGGGGCAGTTGTGAAGGGAGTAACGCAGGCGCTCGGCGAGGATGGCCTGGCTCGTGTAAGGGGGCAGGCGAAGAAGGAAGAAACAGGTCTGAGCGGTTGGAAGTCCGTTGATGGGCTAAATATGAGCAGCAGAGAGAAAAAAAAAGCAAACCTTAATAATCTTACTCTTGGTATTTGTTCATGTAACCAGCTTCGTCACCTGGTTGTGATCTCCTTACCCTATCCACCTTGATGATCTGGAACTTCTGCGGGATATCAGTCAGGTTGGAGGGCAGCCTGGACCTGCCAGAGACGAAGCGTAGGAAAAGCACCCGCTCCTCATTCGTGAACTCCTCCAAGCTCTGCCAGAGCCAGCAAATGAGCTGGTGGCTCTCGGTGATATCGCGGTAACGCACCAGCTTCTTTAGCATCTCGACGGAGACTTCTGGCAGGCCGCAGACCAGCTGCTCGAGCTGCTGTGCCGTCAGCAGGGAGACAAGGGGCAACGGGATGATGGTAGACATGCCCTCTCTCACTGCTGCCACCTGGACATAACAGAACAAGCTCAGCTTTGATACTTCTGAGGGACGAGAACAACAAGAACAACAAACAGGGTGAGCAGCGAGCACTAATGGAAGCTGGCGGGCAGACCGGGGCACAAAAAATGAAGCAGAATTAAACTAAAATGAAACAAGCAAACACAAATAAACTGAACTGAAACAAAAATGTACTAAATAAATGAAATACAAAACTCTACTCAAAAGTTTTTGTAACATGAAACATTTACTCTTAACTATAGGCATAAAATAAGCGACCTGATCAGTATGATTGCAGGCTGCATGCTCAGATACATTTTTTTCATGTTAACACTTGACTACATTTTTGCCAGTCACAGCCAAATCATCCCACAACACTTCAAACCTGGGAATCCATCTCATGCAGTCTGTATTCCAGAGCTCTCTCCACATATTCAGTCCGGTTGCCAAAGGTCAGAGAGATGTTTTGACCTCCGGGAACTACAGGTACCAGCCTTCCATCTGCACTGTGGGCCATGAATGAATCCAGTGGGATCATCTTCAGAGGGAGATAACACAGAGGAATAATAATGGGAATAAGGTGAAGGGTTGAGAAATAAAGGACTTGGAAAAAAAACACAAAGCTCAGGAGGAAGGCGTAAAGGAAACATTAATATTAATTCATTCTGCAATAACCCAGTTCACACAATATCTTACCACATGGAAATTGTCCTCAGTGATTTCACTGTTTTCGAGGTGAAGGATGCCTTGGAGGTTGCGGTAGGTGAGCAGGTCCACCTCCTCCAAGTCAGCTCCCCCGAGTGGCATCGAGCAAAGCTGCTTCCACACCCAAGGAGCCAGATGAAGGTCCAGAGGTTTCTTAGTGCGCATGGCCACTGCCATCAAGATACCCAAGAAGCGAAACTGGACCATGTGATCATCCGAGTGCGCCGCTGGATTAAACAGGAACCTGTGAAGATACTCAGTTAGTACAAGAGGCTGTGTGTTCTGTTACACTTCTAAAACACTCAGAAATGTTTTTATTTTTTTATTTTAAATGTGCACCTGTCAGTGTTACTGCCCACATCTGCAAAGCTATTGGGAGTATGGATCAGAAGATCCACCACACCAGACTCCAGCTCCTGGTGTAAACACATTACCATTTATCAGTTAAAGTAAAGAACGTTCCAGCCTGCATTATTAGCAATCGCTGACGTTAATGTGCGGCTTTCATCCCCACCTGGCACATCTCGGTGATGGTATCATCAAATACTCCGCCAGCATCGTCAGCTCCCTCTCCTACCAGCTTGACCTTCCAGGCTCGTGACGGCAGCCGCAGCTCCAGAGGATTCAGGCTCACCACTTGTTTTGCGATCTGCACGAAGATGGGTTTGCTCGAACGCCCTCTGCAGAGGAGTAAGAGTGAGGGAATATGACGTTTTTAATGGGTACACAGAACAAGTAACAGGTCAAAACAACAAAGGTGCCAAACAAAAGCCCTGAAATTCCATTATTAATCCTGGCCGGCCAATTGGAAACACAGCAAGCTGTTCTGGCCAAGTCCTGTTTTTCCACCAGCTGGCTCCTGAAGACATTCACATGCTGCCAACACGCTGAATGTCATGGTCATTCTTACCTTGTGGAAAGCCGTTTTACAGTGATCTGAGGCCCATATGTTTTGCCCTGGGTCATTGTTCTGCCAATCGAGCGCACAAGAGGCAGAGTGTTGACCTTGGGTGATAGAAGGCCTCTGAGCTCCCCTCGTATAATGGCTGTTGTTCCTGAATTATAGCGTGAAGTGGACACCTGCATATAAGGATGGAAGGGACAATAAAAAGGAACAGATGCACAATTATTGCCAGGAAGTATTTATTACTCTTTTAACACATTAAAAAGAGCAAAAAAGGGGATTACAGGTACCGGATTTTTGGTGTCCAGGTTGAGCAGCCTCCAGGATTTGTACATGAGATCAGAAAAGTGGTAGAGTACCCTGAGGCGCATGCTGAGAACATCAGGGCTACAGTCTTTCAGAGTGGTGTACTGGGGAGGGACTGACTGTGGAAAGCCTAACTGGAAATTTCCAGAGCCACCTGGAGATAAAAGTAAAACATGCAGTACCAGGTGTGTTTCCATTCATCCATCATAGTGTGTGCAATGTAACGCCGTATGTGTCTGTACCTGAGTTCTTCATCGAGGTAGAGGGGGTGGTCCACGCCGAACTGTGGCAGCGGCCAGCAGAGATCTGCCTGATGTTTTTACCCTGGAGGGCTGCGACAAGCGTGGGCTCTTTCACTGAGTTGGTGTGCCCAAGGCCAAGCTGGAACACACGCATTAAAACACAACATGGCAAGATGTTAAAATCTGCAATGTAAGCACAGCCTGTCATTTTCAGAGCACGCTGATTACCTGTCCATTGCTGTTGCAGCCCCAGGCATAGACGTCTCCAGTGGAGGACATGGCGAGCACATGGTCAGAGCCCACAGCAATGTCTTCTATAAACAGTCCTTCCAGGGACGGCACCACCTGGGGGCAGGATTTGTTCTTCAGCATGGAGTCCGGCAGGCCAATCGCACGCTCTGAAAAAAGTAATGCAATTTTTTTTTGTAAGTTTTAGTTTCCTTGGTAGCAGGAAGTTTAAATTTTTTTTGATGTACGCTCAATCATTCAGGTAAGGAAGCATTTTCAGTCTCCCACTGAAAACATCCAGATGCACAGAATCAACTTTTGGGGATTTAGGGAAGCTTGCAAACAATATTTCAACCAATAATGCAAACACTGTTGGGTTTACATAACATGTTTGAATTTGACAGTAAAATGTACCTTGACCAAATGTGTAGACATGTCCATCACAGGCCAAGGCCACAGAGAACTGAGTTCCACAACAGACCTTCTTAATTCTCTTATTGCAAAGTTGCTCAACTTTCTACAAACAGGAAAAAAAATAACACAAACATAAACTTTTTGTCCTTCCAGGATTCCTAAAAGTGAATCTTTGGTAGCGCTGACCTACCTGAGGGTAGTATTTTGCTGTGGAAGAACCAGTTCCCAATTTACCATGATCTCCATCTCCAAATGCCCACACAACCATGCCATCAAGAGACACCACCAAAGTGTGACTGAGACCACATGACACCTGAGAAACGTAACCAAAGTTTGATTTTTTTCAGTATAAAAATTGACATTTAAAGTCTTTTACATTCAAAGCCAATGCTGTCCATGATTTACCTGTCCAACATGATATCCCTCTAGTGCAGCCACCCTTTCAGGTAGCATTTTGTTAGATGTCGACCTTTGACCCAGACGGCCAGATTCACCACTACCGAAGGTGAACAACTTCCCATCTGCTGTAACCACAGCAGAATGCTTGAAGCCACAAGCGAGCTAACAAAGCAAAGCTGTGTTTAATTCATCTATGTCAACAAATATTTGTGTTTAAATTCACTCAGTCAGTGAACTTTGAAAATATTCTTTTTTTTTAAAGCTACAAAGTAAGAAGCACTGCAATCAAACAGTGGCTGCATTTAATAAAATACAATAAACTCATGATTAGTTTTATTGAAAAAAACATTAAAATATCACATGACAAGTTTGGTGCAAAGACTTCCTCGATACCTGAACGACCTCTTCTCCTTGCAGCGCCTCTATCTGTTTGGGTCTCCTCTGTCTTTCACTGCTGCCATGACCCAGTTTTCCAAAATCTCCGTCTCCCCAGCTGAATACCTCCCCAGTCTCAGTCAGGGCCATCGAGTGTCCGTCTGACCCACAAGATGTCGCCAGCTGTGTCACCACGTACCCTGCCCACAGACAAGTGTAAATTAGACTGATACAAATTTACAAATTAGAGGAAATTAACAGTTAAGCCTAATTACAAGCGAATACATCCAACTGCAGTACTACAAGGAAACTAGTTTTCCTTCCAATCTCTTGAGGACAAAAAACCCCCAACAAAAAACCAAAACACAGAGATTCAAAAGCAGACCAGCGCCGACTGGTTCTTACCCCCTTTGGGAATACTTTACCTTGAAAAACAGAGATAATAGTTGGAACATAGAGATCATCAGAATTCCCTTGGCCCAGTCTGCCATATTGTCCTTCTCCTACAGCCAGTACAGTCCCATTGGACTGGAGCAGAAAGGTACAGTTCTGACCACACACAACCTGAAAGACAGTTGAATCGCCCAAAAAAGTGAAGTAGCATTATAAAAGAGCAGCAATCAGGAACAAAGACTGCACCCTGAGTGAAACAGTACCTGCTGTGTCTGTAACAGAGAGGGTGCCAGTGTAGGCATCATAAGATTGATTCCCATTCCAGCCAGCTGCCCGAAACGTCCATTGCCCCACAGATACACCTCAGTCTTTCCCCCATGTTGCCAATCCTTAGAGACACAGGAGGGCACACAGCACTTTCAGTCAATCGAACAGCCTAATGTTTGTCTTTTTTGTTTCCTTCACACCTGAATTGTTTTTAAGAATGGCACAACTATTACCTCTGGTCTACTGGTGGCCCACGACATCAGCTGCTCATCCATCCTGAAACTCCACTTGCTATTGTCCTAAAGGACAAAGGAGAGCATAAAGTTGCAAGAAGTCAATACAAGAGAGACTATAATATAATAGAGACAAAGCAACAGCATCAAACAGAATGTCCCTGCTCACCAGTGCCTTGGCAATTTTATTGTCCTGCACATCCTGAAATGCTGAAACAATGAAGGCTTCAGGGAAGGCAGTGCCACTGGCTATAGCCTCAGCGCTGCGCACTGTGGTGGCATAAGTGACTAGCCAGGTCCACTCTGGAGGGCAGGAGTGAGCATCGGGGTAAGTGTGGTGTGGCGGGTGTGGGTAATAGCACAGGTGTTTCTCCAAGTACAACCCAACTGTCAAGGAGGCCAGGCTCTGCAAGAAGGCACTGTGGACGAGCTGGTCGCCAGCTCCCACATGGGTCTGCAGAGAAGACATTCGAAGTCATGTCTCAGTTGCAGAACATGAAACAGCTCCAATATAGCTTCAACATGCAGTTTAAATAAATTACCCGCTCATAGTTGTACTGCTCCTGCAGCAGCAGGGGCAGCCTCTCCAGGAAGACAGCCAAACAAGGTGCCCGATTTAGACCCGAAACGTTTTGGCTTCTGAGGACCATACGACAGGAAGCTAGCACGTGATTTTGGTTGATCCAGTCAGGGGTGCAGCAGATCAACAAAACATCCTGGGAAATGACAGAACAGATATTTTTACCCAAGCAGCACTGAGGGAATTAAAATGATTATAGATGTTAACATTATTATAAATATAGAAATAAATGAGATATACTAGCCACACATTAGGGCTTTGAGTGATTCATATTACCTTTGACCTTCCAAAACAGGCAGCAACCCCCATGTTTGGTATCCACGTAGTGCTGACAGCTGAACCCAAACCGGTAACAGTTTGTAGCACCGAACCATCCTGTAACAAGCAGAAAGAAACACATGGATTACAATTTTGCAGTGAATCACGGCAAGCAGTTCCTTCGTTACCACACAAAGCAGATGGACTTAATAATTAGGGATGTTGGCACTAATTTAAGGGGCAAACAGAAATAATCTTTTTTTTCTGACCTGTAAGGACCAGATGTTGAGTAGACCCCCTATCCCGCCAGACACTAGAGCTAATCCACTGGAACAAAATGAAAGGGACTTCACGGCCATAATGTGGCCATGAAGTACAAATGCACACTTTGCACTATCCTGCTGTAAAGAGAAGAAGAAAGATGATTTCATAAGATAAAATTGGTTACACAAACAGGTGACTTTATGAAAGCAACGAAATAAAATTAACAGCACCAAAGAGCTTTAGCAGCAGATCCAAACTCACCTTGGTCTCAGTGTCTCTCTCCTGGCTGTTCAACATGTTGGGCAACGATACAACAGTGCCCCCCTGTGGTAGTGTCCAGACATACACAGAGCCATTCTGACAACCTCTGTCGAACCACACAGAAGAAAGACAGAAATCAATGATCAGCATGAAACCTACATGAATTTTTCTTCTTCTTCTTCTCTAAAATGTTACAAAACTGTATTAAACATACGCGGCCAGCATTAGTCTGGGATCAGGTGCTCTTCCAGGGAGTGGACACCATTCGGCAATGTTAACAGTACTGGTGTGGAAGAGATTGTGGAGGGTCACCCAGGAGCTCCCAGAGCGTCCCAGTACCTTTACTACCTCTGACCTCCCCAAACAGAGCAGCAAGTGTCCTGTGGGGTCCCACTTTAAGGAGCACACGCTGTCCTATATCGTAAAGAGCAGGGCAGATGAGCAGTCAGTAAGCATCTCATGTTAGGAAAGTGAATTCATGTGGCACAGCAAAAGAGAAAAAACATGACAGATGACTTTATATTTTTTTTAAAAGAGAACCCCCCATAGAACTGCCACAATATCGAGACCAAATTTTCTGCAGTGCTCACTAATACATTGCAGTTAGAGTGAGTGTGGATGGCAAACCTGGAAGAGAGACAGCACTACGGGCTGCTCGTTCTCATAAGTTTCTGTTGTGGACAACAGGATCTTCCCACTGGGATAGCCCGCTGCAAACGCTTTGTCCTCACTGTGCCAGGCTACACACTGGGGAGCTAGAAGACATATGAGGTTATTGCACGTCTCTGCATGATGAGAGTTTACTAAGAATATTTGATAGATATCACTCTTAAGTCTGTAAGTCTTCATAATTTATATTTGTGAATTTAGAGCAAGCAGGCAGTTAGCATAGCATTAAAGCAGGAACAGGTTAGCTGTGTCTCAGATTCAACACCTGTTAATATATTGATTCAATTTTGGTCACCAGCTTTGTTTTTAAGCAGCAACAGTTGCGTGTAAGACTCTCCTTACCCTCGTTCCTGTGGCAGGCAGTGAGTTCAGTGCTCCTCACAAGCAGGTCTGTTTCCTGCATTGTGACCTGCAGCCAGCACAGTGAGCCATCCAGCCGTCCCACCAACAGGCTCTCAGCGGGTCTATTCTTACAGGCTGCAGACTGGTCAAGCACCCACAAACTGAAGGCCTGAGCCCAGCAAAGAGCAGTGACCCGAGAACCCTGGTTCTCCACGTGACAGAGCGATCCTAAAAAGCAGCAGACACACAGTCACATGGGCTAAAGTCTGTGTTTTTGTTTGACAGGTCACAGAATAATGTGCCTTGATATTGTCAGTCGTGTCATATTCATCTGCAGAAAGTGAGAATTTTCTCTACATTTTCTCTATTAATTTAATTCTTAATTTTTTTTTATTTTTTTTTTATTATTATGATATAGTTATTTTATCCTTTTAATTTTAATATAAAATGCAGAGTACTGAAAGAAAGAGTTCTTCATTAATCTGACATTATTACAGAACATAAATATAAATTTTACGTTTTTATTATTAGCTGCAAGTAACTGTAAAATCTGAAGAACAAAAGACTTGTAGGAACTACCTCTAATGTTCATGATGTTGATGTGTTTGTTCTCGGGGGCAGCCAAAAAGTTCCCCCCTGTACTCCAGTACACAGGAGACATGAGATGACATCTGCCAGCCCTCTCACTGCTTGATCGGTCTGTCTTACTGCAAGTATCAACGGGATAAAGGACACGTTACAGCAACACCAGTCCATTCAGTATAATTAAAACTTTATGAGCAGGTATATTAGACTTTGAAATGTAAATTAAGGCTTTGTTAGATTTGGTAGTTAAAATGAGCAATCTGTGTATAAAATGCAAAACTACAAAAAAGTATAACCTGGTAATACAGGAGAAGGTGGTCTGTAGCTCCACGGTGTTGTGGCTGATGCTCCATAGCTGTACCACTTTGTCCTGAGAACATGTAGCCAACAAACTCTGCTCACTGCTCCAGGAACAGCTGGCCACCTAAACAGAAGAGAAACAGTGTAAACGTACTTTTAATTTACATCCACTCATCCATCCATCTTCTTAACTGCTTATCTAATTCAGGGCCACAAGAGGATCGACTCTATCCCTGCTATCACAGGGCGAGAGGCAGGTTCATCACAGGGTTAACACACAGAGACAGAATTACTAATCAACCACTGAGCATGTCTTTGATGTGGGTACCTGGAAGTGAACCCACACAGGCAGAGGGAGAACATGC
The DNA here is from genome assembly GCF_018398535.1 of Haplochromis burtoni. Classification (NCBI taxonomy): domain Eukaryota; kingdom Metazoa; phylum Chordata; class Actinopteri; order Cichliformes; family Cichlidae; genus Haplochromis; species Haplochromis burtoni. The sequence continues at coordinate 52,105 of NW_024582987.1, read as the reverse complement.
AAACTCATTTTACTATATACTTCACATTTACCTGGGAAATGCAAGATCCCAAGCAGTTTAAGGTATTATAAAGTCATAGTTACAGCTGTGAGTGTAATCATTTATATTCTAAGTGGTGGTTGTTGTTTTTTTAGCAACAGGCCTATGGTAATAGAGAAGATTAAAACTCAATCTTTCCAGCAAAACAAACCACAAAACACATCTTACACAACACACAAAAAAAAAACAACAACAAAAAAAGGATGCACATATGACTCACCTTGTTATAATGTCCTTCCAGTCTCTTAAGGGGGCATTTCCGCAGGTCACCAGCCAAGTCGCTGTATGTTTGAGGTCGATGAGAACTGTCCCTTCCTGTGGCAGCCAAAGCCTGCACCAGCTGTTGTGCTGCCCACTGGCGGTGTTTACTGGTTAGCCGAGCAGAGAGGACACATGCTGCCAATGCATTTGCCAGCTCCAGAGGGCCAACTTTGGCACTGAGGTGTGGCAAAGAGGAGGGAGTCAAAGAGGAAGAGCCCCCCTGGTTTCCTGCATCTGAGCCAGAGGAGAGCTATTTTAGTAACAGTGCATTAAATCATTGCATCCAGTACAACAAACAGGCTCTCTCTCACCATTAGTCTCGTGTTCAGCTTTGTCTGGGGTGTAACAGTGATGGCTCTTTTCAGTGAGCAGGGACACCAGACTTTGTGTGACCAGGAACGTTGGCGGTGTCTGGTCATGATAGTCCCTCTGCTGCTGGGCTCCCGGGTTTGCAGCTGTTAAGCTGGCATTCAGGCATGCTCTTTGCTGTGGGTCACTGATGGCTCCAATATTAACCCCTGTAGCTGCTGCCATCAGGTCCTAACAGAAATAACGTTAAACATACGTTCACGTTTTTAGAATTACTTGAAGTTCAGGCAAACCATATTAATAAACAAATATTGTTTTGATGTTTGTGTTCAGTCAAACAAGAGCAAAGTGTTGTAGTTATGAAATAAAAAAATAGGATTAAGTTTATTAGCATTTGTATTTGTTTTCCGTTTTTTGGTGACTCATGCAAAATACTGGGACACTAATTTTTTACTTTTCTCGTATAACTTGAGTTATCTTTATCTATAGACCACACTCAGCTAGATCATCAATAAAGATTTAAAGAGGACATCCTTTACTGGATGTCCATGGAGGCTATAATTACTTAAACCTTCTACACACCAAAATTGCACATAAGACTCAACTGAACCTGATTTTAAACAAGATCACATGACTTTATCAAGCTTTTAGAACTCAGAAACCTGAATTATCTATAATCAGCAGACTGACAGGAGAAAACTAACCTGAGTGCATATCTCCACCAGCTCTCTGTAAGCAGTAGGACTGTGGGACACCACGCTGCCAATGGCTGAGGTAAGAAAAGTGAGGCAGGTGGAGTTGCTGCCATCTGTCGCCAGCCCTCTCATACTGGACCGACCGTCCACCCAGGTGTGAGCCCTGCCACCTGCCGCTAAAGTCATCAAACGCACCAGAATACGGATGTCTGCCAGACCCAAGGACTCAAGTCCATTAGACTGGCTACTCACTGATGCACTGAAGATGACAATAGGAAAGGACTCATGAAACCACTCAGCAAAAGAATAAATTTTAAAAAAGAATACAGAAAATGTTGTTGATTTTATAATCATACTAACCTTGAGGCAGTCTGGGACAGCGCTCTCATCACGATGCTGTAAGCAAGCAGAATCTGGGCTGTGGATGTGACTCTCCTTAATGCTTTCAGTCTATCATGAGAGTCCCTCAGTGATACTGCCTGCTGTCCGAGGCTCAAAGAGGTCTTCTGCTCGACAAGGGCATTCCCTATTGGGAAGAAATACGTAAAAACATTTTAATTAAAAGGAAAAACATGATTTTGAATGGAACGGTAAAACCTAAGAACACTTATGTAGTGTGGGTGTGCAAGATATTCACAATCCTAGATCCAAACAGACAGCTGGAAGTACTGTTTGTGTTTCAGATGTCGCGCTATGATAAGTGAGCGATGAATCACCACCCAGCAGTGAATAAAACTAGGTTTTGATCCTGGGGTCTTGCTGCCAACATGCACAGAAGGAATGTGGGCGTGTGTTACAAGTCGAAAAACTTAGCAAACCATTCACCAAAATATAAAAAAAACAGTGGACAGTAAGCTTCTGAGTCTTTATGGCTTGATTCTTTGTGAATGCCTGGCAGTTTATGTACAAGTCTGCAGACACATTTTTGGTTTTTATCATTTTGTTTTTCAGTTCTGTACCTGTTAAAAGACATCATTTTATGCATCAAGGTTCTGTAATTCTGTTTTAACTTAAAAAACTACAGCACTTGGTTCTTTGTATAACAAAACAAAATGAAATAATACCTTTGGGAACAGGTGCTCTTGAAGGACAAGCTGAACTGTAAACTAGCGCTCCAAGTGGATCTGGCTCTGTAAAGGCAATGGGGTCTGGTACCAACTTCTTCTCAGTCAAACCGAGTGGTCTGAGCAGGAGCCCAAAATCTTCCAGTCCTGTCAGTTTCTCTGTGTCATACTCATCTTGGTGGCTCATCTCCCAGTCATCTACACAAGCAGAAGGACCATTCATATTGTATATTCATTATAAAGTCAAAGATAATTGTTCTGTTGTACCTCACGTTAGATAAAAAATACCTTCCATACCATCAGATGTGCTGTCCATCTGGCCAATTAAATCTGATGTCAGGCCTTTAACCCTAAAGCAAAAAGTAGGACACAACAATGATGAAAAGTGAGAAAAAGAGTAAATCCAAAATACATGTGGAGCATGTTCCATGAGTCTACCATTTCCCATCTGTACATTATCTCCTGTACCTTTCATATTTGGAGTTTGGATTGCTTGCATTTGCAGCCAGGTACTTTTCCCTGCAGGTGCTGCAGAGGAGGTAGAAGGGGAAGTTGGAGCCACATTCCCCTTTGAACCAAACATCCACGTAGGCCCCAGTGCTGTCATAGCCCTTACGTGCAGCACTCTGCCCACAGCCTGGGTGTCGTCGCTTTATGTGATTGTTAAACTGCAAGGTGAGGGTGTTGCACAGCTCACATTTAACCATCTGACTGTGTTCCTCTCCAGCCTAAAAGGGGCATAGTAAAATGCATGTAAGGACAGTAAGAGAAGAGCCTAAAAAGTTATGCATGTGGACTTGGACTGTCAAAAAGCATTAAAGTCAAATCTTTGTTTAACTGGACTAACTTTGCATATCAATTCAGTCACTTATATTTATTAAAGTCTTTAAAGAGACTGAGATAGATTAAAATGATATTTTTTCATGCACATTAAGTGCTTATGTGTCACCTCCACTATCTGCAGTGTGTCTCTCTCCAAGCTGAAGAATGAAGGGGTGAGGAGGTCCTCGTAACTTTCTTCATGGTATGGATCATCCATGTAGCCAAGCTCTGACTCTTCCTCAGCAGAGTAAGGGTGAAACTCTACCTGCTCCGGCCAATCACTGACAGCTGTGTGCTGTTGATACAACTGGGGGAGGGGGCTGGGTGATGGCAAGTCTGAAAATAAAAAGTTTTGTTAGAATTGAAAATACAATAGATTAAAAGGAACTGTTGTCCGCAGCTGATCTTTGAACATAGTTTAAATGTTTTGCATTTCATTTTGATTTTCCTCTGTGTCTGACCTGCCCTTCGGAACGAGGTCCTCTGAGTGGGGCCTGAGCGTCGCCGCCGGGCCGGAGGAGGTCTGTTCCTAGTGAGGTGGACATCCAAGAAGTTCTCCCTTTCAATCCAGTCGAGCCCGGGCAACAGGCTGTAAATGAAATAACTGAGGCTGTCAGTGTACTCATTAAATGTACTGAATGTACTGAGTGTATGTTCATTGGATCCCTCACCTTTCAGTGGTGTGACTGGTGGGGCGCTCGGGGCACTGAACTGTCTCTGGCCCATCTGGGGACGGAGTCTCAGGAGCCCCCTCTGGTCTTGGTGACTCAGCTACTTGCTGCTCCTCAGTCAGAGGGTGCTCTAGCATCCAGCTGGCCAACACCTCAATGGTTTGTGAGTCCAAGTCACCTGCTACATCTGGGGGAACCACAGGGAAGTTGAACTGTCAGTTCAAAAGGAAAAGATGCATCGCAGAGTGCTGCATTGCTAATTCATGTCAGACATCACCATGCGACCACTACTGTTTATAGTCTGAGATCACCAGGCACATCTGACACACGCAGGTGTGACAAGAGAGTGAAATCTGTGATATAAAGGGTGAAGGTCTAAAATTTAGATGAAAAAAAAAGGTGGTGCCAAAAATGTGACAATATTCGCATACTTTAAGTTGCTTACATGCTCATAATGTATGTGTACCATATGAGAACAAAATATTGTGAATTGGTCCATTTTTATGAAAGCAAATCTTCTGTGAAGATGAGATTTTTATGAAATACTGCAAATTAAAGAAAGTGAACTGTGCAAAAACTTTTCCACAAGTGGTGAAGAGAATCTTAAACCGATCAGTAAATTGTAATGCTAAGGTGGGGAGCCACTGAGGTGTGGATTGTTCACAAAAACCCAGTTGAAAAACTGGAAAGTCTCAGTTGATGTCCACCAATGAACAGCAACACGAAAATCCCAAAACTAGAAAACTGAACTTCTTATCAAAGAAAAAAGAATTTTCTCAATCAAAACGACACTTATCCTATTTTAGATACTACAGGAAGGTTGAAACACGCAGTAAAAGGACAGATATTAAGAAGATAAAGCACATGAAGCAAAAATGTTGTGGCATCAGACACACTACACAAAGCAGTACCTGCTGCCTCCATGGCCCAGTAGATATGTCTCATAGAGAATCCCATTTCTAGCAACCGACTGGTGACAAACATTTGTGTCCGTTCTGGTGATTGAGGAGATAAGAAAAAGTGCACAAAAGAACAGAAAACAAAAACAAGCCCACAGCTCCATTTCGGGAAGTATATGTGTAATTTAGCAATTGTTTTTATTTGTTTATGCTGCCTCTTACAATTTTAGATTATGAAAGGCCTCCTCATCTTATGTAAAGAACTCCACTTTCTTGCAGGCTTGTAGATAATAAATGATTAAAGTTGCAAGTCAACTAGCCCTTTAATCCAACTCTATCCCATGATATGAAACACAGAGGAGACCTTTAGTCTAAAGGACCTAGCTCAGAATGCCACCAACATAAATGACAATGAAAAACAAAGGTGCCATTCAAGCATGTGAGTGCATGCATTTGATAGTATTAATATCTGACTAACAGCAGAGCAAAACACATGCTGTTTTGAGCAGCAAGTCTGCTGTGACCAAAGGCTAAACATTTATAACCATGCATAAGACATACGATTCCAACTCAGTTACTACTGATCTACTGTGTTCCTTTGAATAAACCTCTGAGACACTAAGACATTTTCTTTTACACACTCCATTAAAATGTGATCTTTTTCTTAAATTAGATGACTTTTTTTCTCGTGGGTTTTTTCTCCCCACCATTGTCTCTGTGCTCATTCTTACCCAGGCTGCTTCTGGCCTGTGTGCTGCAGGGACCGGGTTCCATGAAGCTAGTCTGCTGTTCTGTGAAGGCATCACAAGAAGCAGAGCTGGCAAGGCTGAAGCAAGGGTGCAACACAGGGGGAGTGCTAACCAGTCCCGTAAGCGTAGGGAACCGAGTTAGCACCATGTGCCTAGAGGAAGTGAGGATACAGCATGTAGAGTAATGACAAAGCAGAAGCAGCGCTGCACCAGTAGGGTTACATTTTCAATAGACATTTAACATATTAAGTAAATGAAAGGATCAGTTGAGCTTTATTCATTCTGATTTACTGCTATATATATGAAAGTCACAGTAAAACTAATTATGTATTCATCTATATTAACCTATATCATTCTGAAGTCTTTGGTCAAAATCTTCTCCTTCTTCTTGTTAAAACAAGCAGAAGTGAAGGCTTTAAATGTTATCTGCAGTTTTAACACATGTGACTAGAGCTGTGTTTCTGTTTGCTTCTTGAAAGCAGACGTAACACTGACACTACGGTCAGCTGGTTGAGTTAGAAGAAGAACAAGCAGGCAGAGCTGCAGCCTTGGTTAAAGAGAGTGCAGGCAGAATCTCTCACTCAGTTTTCCATATACATCCTAACTCACCCATTCCCTGGACTTCAGAATAGCTGTTGCTGCCAAAAGACACAGGTCTGCAGCAATCAGCAACAACATGAGGACTGACAATAAGACTAATTATTGTGATATTTGTCAGAGAAGTTACCAGACCTGGTGTTTCATGTGGATTACACAATCACTTTAAATCAAGTTAAAATTAGGGATGGGTACCGGTATCCGGTGCCATTATGGCACCAGTTCTGACATAAACGATAGTAACCAGACCGAAAAGCAGCGCACATTTCGGTGCATTTTTTTCCTGAATGTCACACACTTTGGATTCTAGCCAATCATTTTACCTTTGCAAGCATAGTAGGCGGGCCCAGGTACGTACGTTCTTTTAGAGCAGAGCTACAGATTAAAAATGCCCAAGGCAAAGCGGTCAAAAGTCTGGCTTTACTTCACAGCAAAAGCCGCAAACTCAGCAGCCTGCAACAAGTGCTTTAAGGTGATACTGTCAAAGGAGGCAACACCTCGAATTTGATGAAAAACCTGGCGACGTATAGCATTTTGTTAAAAGCCGAGAAATGCACCGTATTTGATAGCTTGCTGCGAGACCTCACACCATGCACATCTACTGCGGGTGTGGTGCCTGTTATCGGACCCGGAGCAACATCCCCAAAAACCCGAAGAGGAGAGTCCTGGCCCCTAGCCCTGCCAGTGTAGCAGAAATGATGACGGATGATGATGGCAGCAGCAGCCGTTCTTCTCTGCGTGCGTAGCTTAATGTTGTTCGTGTGTAATTTACGTTGAGTAGGCTAACCACGTTATTAAATTAATGCATGTAAGGTGAACTAGCAAACATCATCATAGCTACAAGCTGTCTTCTTGTTTGATGGCAGATGCTCCCTTCACCCTGGCCAAAAAGGCTAAAATGACCAAAGAAAAAGTGGAAAACAGCTAAACATGAGAGGTTTTTGGACAAAGTTTGTGTTCTCCATTCTTTAAGCACCGGTTCGAGCACCGTTTAAGCACCGGCACCGTTTCAAAAGTACCGGTTTGGTACTGGTATCGGATAAAACCTAAACGATACCCATCCCTAGTTAAAATAACATATTTGTCACAATTTATACTCACTGGAGGAGGCTGATGGGAAGGAAAGGGTTAAAATTATCAAGGCTGTCAGCCTGAAGATTTATTGGGAGAGAGGATGCCAAATCTGTGTTAGAGGATGAGGCAGAGGCTCTGTTTGACTGGCCAAAGACAGCAGTGCCTTCGGAGCCCACGCTGTACAAGGACACAGAGCTCGAGGACTTGGAGATGGGCTGAGAAGACAAGTGGTGGCCTGATTCTGCAGGAAAAGAAACCGTGAAGGTTTTTATGACTCCAAGTTTCTTACTATACAAATGTTTCTATTTATTTATTTTTTCAAATTAGTGGCGACAAGCACGGGTAAACTTCAAGTCTAACAGTAGAACCGGGTCAAGTTCATCATAAGAAAAATTCAAAGTTAAGATACAAATATATATTAGGTCTGAACAGTGATCATTAACATACTACAATAGTTTTTTACCTTGTAGCTATAGTCTGTTTAACATAGTAACTATGGTCTTTTATTAAGGCTTAATGATTAAATATTTATAGCATGTAGGTTTTGCATTATATATTTTCTATGTCTGGTGAATATAAACATTGACATACCCTTGTTCTCTTTGTCCTCCTGCAGTCCTTTAACAGCTCCCTTGTATATCATGACTTGAACTCTCTCCAAATCAGCAAGAGACACAGTCTGTTTGATGGGGCAGTGTCTGACTGCCCACTTCACCATGCTCTGCACCACATACTGCAGCACCGATCTCAGCTCAGCACTTTCATCCCACTGTTTACTGCCGGCTTTAGCTTGGTCACAGTTTGGACTGGACAGGGAACTCCCCGAGGAGTTGGGGGGCTCATGTTTTGGCACTAGAAGCAGATCTGACAGTTTCTCACAGCTAAAAATGACAGTCAGGGATTTCAAACCTCCAGTGAGAAGGTATGACACTCTGAGTGCCCTAAGTTCAAGTGCAAAGGCATCCATTCTGGAAGTCTGGAATGTCTGCAGAGGCTGAGCTTGAGAGGTCAACTCCTGCAGGTCAGTGATCTTTGCTGCATCTTTGGTTGAGGATGGTGACGAGACACTCTCATCTTTCTGCTCCTTTTTCCTTTCATTTTCTGTCAGCCACGTGACATCATCTTGTATGTCTTTATCCAGGTATTCTTTGATGTTCTCCCCAGAGTACTTCCTTCTCGGGGGCACGTGAGCACCTAGCCAACCCTGTTCCTCCAGCAGCCCCATCAAATAAATCAGATCTAACAACACTGTTGGTTTGAGGCCTCCCAGGCGGGTGACATCACAGCAGGATATGTCACAGGGATCCAGTGAGATGATCGGCGTGTCGCTGGGTGACCAAGAATTCATGGAGCTTAGTTATTGGGAAGGATGGGAAGAACCCACAGATACAGCATGGAGTGATACCAGGACGGATTCAACAGGGATTAATGGATTTAAGAATGAAGAGGAAGAAGCAAGAAAAAAAAAAGTAAGATCAGCGGGCTAAATGATGAAAATAAAGTAAAAATGTTAGACAGACTGTAGAGAGAGTGAAAAACAAACTAACAGAAAGGGAAAGAGTAGAATCATACACATGCTGAAAGGACCAAGACAAGAAAATATAAGAATCATTTCATGGAGGTTAATGAGAATCGTCATTTACGAAAAAGAGAAATAAATTCATCAGAAGTAAGTGGGAATATGATCTCATTTTGTAATACCTGACAGAGAGGTCTGCTTCTTCCCACTGTAGCTTGGCGAGAGAGCTTCCTTCCTTTAGAATGCCGAGAAGAATAGCTCGACGCCCGCTGGGTTTGTGCAGGCAGAGGCCTCCAGCACGGAGACCGCCATCGACTCCTCCAATCAGAGCAAATACCGGCCACACTTCAGTGCAAAGAGCAGCCAGCTTGGCCTCAGACAGACACCGACAGTGTGACAGCACGTCCTTTGTGTGATCACCAGTCAGGTCCTTGTCGTTCTCTTCCTTCTCATTGTGTGACGCACTGAGGCCTGCAGAGGAACATAAGACACTGACAGTAAAACAAAGCGTAACATCCATTTGGCAAACAAGTGCCACACACTCCTGGTATCCCACTGCAAGTTGATCATGAATCCTTAAACCTAAATAAAATCCTAAACAAGTGAAATGGACTTCAAGTGAGTATTGATAATAAGGACAAAAAAGTTACAAATAAAGCATAAACATAAGGGGTTAGTATTATTTTGGAATAAATAAATAGACCAGTGTGGGGAAAGCAGCTTGTTTAAAGATTAATTAATACTGCAGTTGGTGTACATCACTACATTTGTATACAGATTCAGTGGTCCCTTGCTATAATGCTGTTCACCTTTTGCGGCCTCGCTGTTTCTCGGATTTTTTTGCATGGACTTTTCCATGGTTATTTTTTTATTTTTTGGGGTTTTTCCAGCGCACTGTGTTCTGCGTCTTGATTGATTGACAATGGTCTACAGCCAATCTCGTGCTGTGTCTCTTGTACAGTACAGAATGCGTTCAACTTGTCAAATTTACACTCTTCGATTGCTAGCAGTGTGACTCTGAAGTGCTGTACTGTATGTTTGTAAGTTTTCTACCCAACAAACACAACAATGTCCACGAAATGTTTTGTCCCTGCGGGTTCCTTTGGTTTCATTCTATAATACTGGACTTATTTTTCTACGGTTTGAACTTTGAGAGAGTTTAAACAAGAGAGAAAAGTGTGAACATATTCATGCCTGTCTGAGAAAAGTGTATAAAGTGTGTAGTGAGGGGTTTTACAGCCTTAAAACATCTATAATAATTGTAAAAAAAAAAAGTTGGCTACTTCGTGGATTTCACCTATCGCGCATTATTTTTGGAACGTTACTCCCGCGATAAGGGACCACTGTAATATCTGAATTAATGCCCATCAGTCTTTCTCCTTACAGATAAATACAGACAGATAAATAGAGTTTTCTATACTAGCAAAGTGTTACTTAACTTTTTAAAGAAAACCTAAGTTAGGTGTGTTTAAAAGCGAGCAAGTTAAACATGTGACCGCTGGGCACGCTGTCTTCTCCCCACTGTCCTATCATAATAAAAGATTAAAAACCTAAAAGAAAACAGAGGCAGAATCACTATTTAAGGGGGTAAATGACCTGTACTGAAGTTTCCTGAGTTATCCTCTCTCAGCAGGGGACCAATGAGCTCCAGGTGGGTATGAATATACTGGTTTATGTGCGGGGACCACTGGTCACACTGGTGGAGCCGACGCAGCAGATGCACTGTTGACTCGAGTAGCACAGTAGCCTGGGGGCTGCAGAGAGGGTCTCCAGGAAGCAGACTGCTGGGCATGCCTCTCATCTGGAGATCACTCAGAGCCACCTGTGACGAGTACAGAATTTCACGTGTTTGGGGGGGTTTTGCAGTACAAAATATTTTTGAAACATATTGTGCAGTATGTGAAACAACACAAGTTTTTTCCATGTATAGCCCAGTGCAGTAATTATCCAGTAATATGATGTTAGGGCAAAGCCTGTATGCGTAGCTGCTTGTGTATCCAGATATTTAACGTTGCCCATGCTTATTATAAATCTGATTCAAATAAATAATAAATCTAATAAATCTGTGCAGTACACCGAGTACCTTCTCTCCAGGGTTACTGCTGTAGAATAACACACAAGGATATAGTTCATTAGCGACCACACTTTCAAATGCCAACTTTGGCTCCTAAAAGAAAAAGAAAACAGGCAGACAAAGATTAAACAAGAGCGCAGGACTCAATCTGAGGAATACTGACAGTAAATATTTGAGCAAACCTTGTCATTCTTAGCAAATGATACAGTATGAGCCTCCATGTCCAGGATGCAGGTGATGGTGTCACCCTGTGTAAAGGAAGGAAGTGTGCGCACCAGTTCCCCTCCATGGTAAAGGTTGCCACTATAAGCACGATACAGCCACATATCTGTAGTTGTATGGTGGTTGTGATCTCTAACTGGCCAGCGAGAAACACCAACGCACGTTCCCTCGTTGCCTCTATTCTCTTTGGTAATGTAGAACTGTGGAGAGAAGCGGCATAGTGTGGTAAATTCTAATTTATAAACTACAATTAATATAACAAACTTTGAACTGTGTAATTGTGGTCCATGTACAGAGTAAACTAGTACTCACCTTCCATATAAAACAGCCAGAGTTAATGGCAGTGGTTGCCAAACCGTAGCCTTTCCCTCCAGAACCATGTGAGAGGATGTTCCCGCTCTCCAGAGAACAGCACATTAGTTTGTGTGGGTCAAAGGAAAAATCTCCAATGGGAATACATTCATCATTGCTGCCAGGATTCTACGAAACAATGGATTTGATACATAATTAAACATTTGATAAAATATTAAACATGTATGTTATGTATTAAACACTTAATTTATATATTAATGTTGTTTTCTTTGTTCTTTTTAATTGCACTTACAGAAGTTTGTTGTGGAGAAAAAAAAATCATTTTGGGATCAACTTGAAATACAGGCAGATGTGAAATGTAAAAGTAAGATCAGAGGTCAAATCTTTTTGTTGTGGTGCAAACTACAATGTGGTATTTGGAAACCACATACTCCAGTATCATTTCCTAAACATTGCCAGTACAAAGAGAGGCAGTAAAATCTGACGGATAGTCTTAAAGATCCACAGACTTTAAAGACAGACCTTGAAGAAGAGGTCAGAGGTCCAAATTAATGTTTATATATAACGTTACATAGCATTATTATAACTTTGACCTTCGGATTAAGCCACTGACCTCAACAAGGAGAGCGCAGAAGTCAAATGTGACATGATATTTTAAATCTTTAAACAGTACTTTCTGTATGTTGACAATACACATCACACTTGGAAGAATGGAAGTTTTAAGGCTTTTTAAAAAACTTCTCTACCAAGAGGTGAAGTTTCAATGGACTGTTAACATGACCCCTCTACACCCCTGCAGCTTTATCAGAATGAATTCCAAAGTTTTCGAGCTATTGTGTTCACAGAGTGACACGCACAGGCGCAAACTCTACTAAAAACATAACCTCCTCTGCAAAAGTAATCTTAAGCAAATATTGCAAAATAATGTGTGTCAATGAAAAGATGTTAATGATGAAGTGTTTCTGCATACAGAGGGTGGTAACTGCTGTGGACAACACACTAAGACAAATCAGAAATCTCACATTAATTCTAAAAAAAATAAAATAAAATAGAATTTTGAAAAAAAAAAAAAAAAACTAGAAGTACATGACTGAAAGTTAAACTGAAAATAAACAAAGACAGGAAAATCCCATTTTCATGAAATAATAAATATAATAATAAAACATTATAGAGTTTAGTTTTATTTGAATTATTAAAATTCATTTCACAATCCTGATGTAATAATTTTGATAATTAATCCTACTTGTACATTTCTATCCTCTGACACTTTTCATCTCAGCCTACCACAGAGAACAGGCCCATCTGTTCCATCGAGTGGCCCCACTGTTTTCAGTTTCATTGCTGCCAGGAAAGCATTTCATTTTGCCGTAAACAGCATTTCCTCTTGGATTACTGCTATCCTTGGCTATTTTCAACAGAGAAAAAGTGAAGGCACTTTTTGACATTTTTATGTGGCTTTTGTTTGGCTGGATGAAAAGTTTAATAGACTGCAAAAATACTCAAATGTGATCTAATGTTTTAAATACAAAGATGAGGATTGTTTGTGCAACAGACATGATTTCTTTTCTGCAAATCAAGACAGTATAAAACACGAGCAAATAAAAACACACAAGTTTAAGGGTGTGTAGTATTATTTTGTGTAACCGTTTCTCTCAAAAGGTTATCAGTCTACAGTGCAGGGAAAGGACAGTTAAAAAAACAAAAAATGACTCCTATCACTTCAGATCACAGTAAAAACACAAATAATAAAACATAAGTGAGACATACAGAGAAGTGCACATGCTTAAGATGAGCCGATAAGAAGCTGCTGCTTTATTAATATGTAATGCAGTACATGGTGTTCATAATGTCTTACCCCTTTGTCTTTTTCAGGCATTTCTTCATGGTTGCTCTGACTTAGAGGCTCCTCCCACATATAAACAGACAAGAGCTGAAAGAGTTGTTTAACAATCTACAAGAAAACAGGAAAAAATACAAGTGGGTAATCCTGCATTCATCACCTTTAACATGTCATGCCAACCTGGTACTGTTCAGAACACTCAAGTATTCTTGACTTATTTTGTTCAATTGTTGCATTTACTATATTTACATGTTTACATCATACCTGTTCAATGTGAACGGGCTCAGAACAAGCAGGTAACAGTCGTTCTAAAACGTGGAAGGTCAGAAGCTTAGTGCGGAGGTTCTGGAAGCGTGGAGATCCTGAAGAGTAGAGTTTTGTGATATTAATTTTAAAAGCAGTGTACAGTCTTAACACAGATTTTTTTGGTTTGTTTTTTTAAATTTGCCTTACCTAAAGAGCACTTGTGTGAAATAATGGCCATGAGTGGATCGATCCATCTTATAAATGTAGAAAGTCTTTTCATTACTCTTAATGACAGTACACGCCTCAGAAACACCAAGAAATCTGCAAGCTGGGATTCAACTACTTTGCTGTTTTCTGCTCCTAAAACAACATAAAGAGAAGGAAGAACATGCTCAGAGGGGTGACTTGATTTAATGGTTTTACAAATGCCATATCCGCCCTTTATTATTTCTAAATTTGCCCCACCGACTAGATTTGTGTAGGAGTCCACATCGGTTTTCTCAGCTGTTCCCATCTCTGCTATCTGTTGCTGGTGGAAATTGTACAAGATGTTCTGGAGCTGCTCACACATCACCTCCATAAGGGCCTGGGATACATCGATAGGCAGCAAATCCTCACACGAGCTATAAGCACAGGTTAAATTTTTATGAAAATTTTAGACAAGGGTAAAGAAAAGAAAATACTTAGTAATTTATATATACTTTGTTTATTTATTTATTTATGTTTTTATAACCTCTTCATTCTCACCTTGCAGCTACAGTCAATATCTGAAGCAGGCGGGCACAAGCGAGCCTCACGGCTCCACCCAATAGCATAGATCCAGACGCTGTAGCTGCAAACCAGCCCTGGTTGATCAGCACACAGCTGTTGTTGGTCAGCGTGGAAAGAATTTCCAGGATGCCACATTTGATGACTAGCACCAGATCCACAGGCTGGTAACGGAAATTCAGTGCAAACATTGTGGCAAGAAGAAGGTGCTGGCAAGAACCTAAGTGTGACAGAGACAATATGTTAGATATAAATACCAAATATATATTAAAACCTAAACACTGCAACACTGTGTAAGAAAAAACCTACCTGGATGTTTTCTTTCAAACAGGACTCTCTGTTTAAGAACACGCACCACCTGCTGGTAGAAGGTGTGGGCTGCAGACTGTAAGTCTCTCTGTGTATCCACAGAAGCTGAATGTGTGCCACACTGCATTGAGAAAAGAAGGGGGAAAAAAAACACTAAAATGGAGCATGGCTACAATTTTCAGTGCCTTTCTCTTCTCCATCCAGATTACAAAGCATATTCATTACTTCTAAACCTCTTTCCATGTAACTATAAGATGTACCATGTAGTGCTGAGTCTCATAATTAGCAGAGTGGGAGCCAATGATTTGTGTTCCTAAGGCAAAGCATCCAGACAGGAACTGCAGCTGCACAGACTGCAACAAAGCAGGAAACTGGTTGGATGCTGTGGATTCACAGCTCTTTTCTTCCATCTTAGACAGAAAGGCTGACATCTGACACAAGGCCTCCAGCCGCATCTGATCAAAACAGACAGAGTTTGTAGATCATAAGAGACTTTCAAGTTCCTTACAGAACACCATTTCGGGCCCACAACAAACAGCATCAATTAATAATTTGTCATATAAAAGAAAGATTTGAATTACCTCAGCCCGCTGTTGCTGCTGCATAATGGCAAAAGTAATAGACTTTGGATCTGCCTGACTACAACTCTGACCAGGGGAAAACACCGTTGAGGAGGGCGATAAATGGGGCAGGCTTCCATAGACAAAATGAAACATCTGGTTAAGAATAGGCAAAGTGTTGTTGCTGTAGTGGGACATAGTGCTGGATGGGCTGATGCACTGTCGCAGGCGATCCCAAGCATCTTTCATTATCCCCAAAGAACACAGAGGTAAACCTAGAGCAAAGAGAGGCTCTTGTATGAAGGACTATAAAACATCTCATTCATTCTCTTAACATCTTTTTCTGGATATTATCTTGACTTGACAGGCAACAAGCTATTAAATTATTCAATATTATTAGATTATGCAGAACAGTTAAAACAGTCAGGCTGTCATATTGATCAAAATGTTTTGCCTAATGTGATCAGTCTTTATTTATTCTGCCTGCTACAAATTCTTATGTTATTTTTAAAGAAAATGATAAAATACAAATCCCCAAGTCCCATTTTGTGCAAAAGAGCACTTGGGTCTTGTTTCCCAAGGGTTACCTGACAATAATTTACCTGACAAACCCAGACTTGAGCTGTCTGGGTTTGTGTTTTTAGTAGAACAATCAGTGTCTATACAATCTCTTAACGACAGCGTACAAAAGAACTGCCTGAAAATGTAGGTTATAACATAATCAGTAGATGATCTGAACTTTCCACCTACCCATTTTATTCCTTGCAGATCCAGAGGTGTTTTTGGACTGATCAGACTAAATGAGACATAAGAGCAGTACATTAATACTGATGAAGAGCTGTAAAGCCAAATTCTGTTAGAAGATTTTGATAGTACAATATTGACCTGTTTTCTTCCACTGACAGTGACTGTAAGGGATTCTGCCGACAATTTCCTGAAAGATGTTGTGGACAGTTAGTGCAAAAACTGCTAACACAGAACACAAATACACTAAAACAAACACACACAGCATACCACAGTCTTTACCTCCCTCCAGTGTTCACAGCCTGAACGTTCTCCCTTTCGCTGGGTTCCACCCAAGCAGGCCTGACCCCCAGCAGAAGGAAGAGGCATCGGGACACCACCAGATGGCAGACAGCAGGCAAAGACAAGCTTTCCTCAGATTCCCCATTCTTCTCCCACTGCTGCTTGGAATCAGGCTCTCCCTCAGGGCTGGCTGGGCTCTCCACGCTGCTCTGAAGGGTGGAAGTGCCGAATGACTCGTAGACTGTCACATTCTGCTGCACTTGCATGGCTTCCCGAGTGGCCATGAATGATTCTAGGACTTCTGCAGGGACATCGAAAGATGTGTGAAAATAAGATGTGTCATATGTCTTTCTGTGTGTGTGGCTGTGCTGTTTATTAGAATAAGAACAAATACAGTTTGCATTTCTAACCTGACAGGTAAACACGACTGCCAAATCTGTCATCGTCTGCAACCTCTTCCTGGTTGTGGTTTGCTGCGGGTGACGGGGGCACCTGCACCTCCCGGCTACAGTGTCCTACTGATTGCTGCTCATTATCCTTCCCCACCTGCTCCACTGAGGTACATAGCTCTTGCCTTTCCACATCAGGACTTTGAGGAGACTGAGAGATCTGCAGTTTAAGTAAATGCTTTAAATACATATCTGTAATTTTACCTGATAAAAATGATCAGATTACTATAAGTTAAAAATCAATTAATGGACAGAAATGAAGCTAATCACAATCATGCAGCAGTATTTACAAAAACATACATTTTAGATAAACTGTTTACAAATTTGTTAAATGAAATCAGGATTACATATATTTAATTATACTGTAATGGTACCTGTTTAGTAGATGCTTCTACTTGTGTCATCCTTGAACTGCTTTTGAGGGTCATCAGAGCACTTCTGATTTTATAAACTGTTTCATAGATATACAACAGCATCTCACAGGGCTCATGGCTGTCTCAGCAGAGTAGATAAACACAGTGGAACAGGTTATACAATAATATACACTGAGGCAGGAAGAAAAAGTTTGACATACTAGAAACCCCTTCAGTGTTGTCCAATAGATCTTTGACTGCTTCAGTAAACTGACCTGTCCTGCCAACAGGCCTCACTCTGCAGGCCCGTGTGTTTCAGGAGAGCAGCCAGACAGCAGCGGCACACAATTTGCAGCAAACAATCACCTGAAGAGCCTCCATTCTCCCATTCTGCTATCAAAGCAATCAATACAGATCAATTTTAAAAAGACACAAAGAAAAACTTTCCACATTTTAACCAAAATTTAAAAACATCCATACAAGATTCTCAAAATAGGAAGTTAGTTCAATATAAGCTGTATTATTAACAATATACACTTTCAAAATTATACACATAAACAAGCACAAGTACCTTTGCCGTGAGCATAATCCTCCATCTTCTGCCATATGCCACCTGCAAGTCCTCTGGATGAGCCCAGTGCCAGTTCCAGTAAAGTCCGGGTTTCTTCAGTCAAGCTCAGCTCAGTGAGTCTGGCATCAGTACTGCCCAGCAGCACTACCTCGGTCAGCCATGTCATGCTTGAGTCTACAGATTAAAGCAACATGTAGAATGTTAATGAAAACTGCTCAGGATTAACTCAGACTATTTTCTTTGTTCTTTAAGAATAACGATAATGATACCTTTCATTTAAAAAGGTCAGGCTTCTGTGTGGCACAGTATCTTAAATGTATATATTTTTATCGTGACTAAGGCTACGTTCACACTGCAGGCGGAAGTGCATCAAATCCGATTTTTTTGACCCTATGCGACCTATATCCGATCATGGTATGACAGTGTGAACGGCACAAATCAGATATTTTCAAATCCGATCTGGGTCACTTTCGTATGTGGTACTGAATCCGATACATATCCAATGTTTTAGAAAGCGACTGCTGTTTGAACGGTCATGTCGCATTAAATCCGTCTTTTGCGTCACTGACACAAGACAGACGCCAATTATCAGCGCCGGAGAAGCGCCCGAGAAGACATCGCGAACGCTTCCTGGCCATCCAGTGTAGATGTTAGTGAAACTGTTGGGAAGACAATGTGAACATTTTATTTGTACTGTGTAATCTGCAGATTCTGACAGAAATCTGCAACTATTCTTTGAAGCACTGCTCCTCTCTAAAACAGCAATAAGGATAATTATTAGGTTATTTATATTATTATGTAAATAACAAAATAACTTAAAGCAAAAATTGGGAAACATAAAATCCGAAGTCTTTATATTAAGGGCTGTCAGTCAAACAATACTGTTTGCTCTGGGTCTAAACAGAGCGCGTTGTGTGTGACGTCTTCTTTTGCGCATGCGGGCTGCTTTGAGCGTTCACACTGGAGCGCGTTTGCTGTCGCATTTTATTTGTGGTGTGAACAAGCACACAAAAAAAATCGGATTTGATCAAAAAATCGGAATTGAGCATTAAGACCTGCAGTGTGAATGTAGCCTAAAACTAAAACAACTGCCGTGACTGTAATATCCTCTTGGCCTGGAGCTATTAAAAATAACTAATGCCATTTGGCACAGCTAAATGAAGGCTTTTATTATTACCAAACCGATCATGGTAATATGGTGCAAAATAAATCTTGCATTAAGGATTTACGAAGCATTTGCACATGTGAAAACCTGAAGAGCCAGCAGCATGTTTTCCTACCCAGCTGTTCAAAGTCCATCTCCAGGCCATTCCTGAAGAGGACATTTGATAGCCAGACCTCTGACACTTTCTCCTGGAGGGACAGCGGCGAGCCTTGCAGCATACCACCGAGGCAGCGGCCAACTGCCAGCGCTACAGACCTTTCCAGGTCCAACAGCCAGGCCCATCTGCACTCCTCCTCCTCCTGCGGCCCAATGCTTGTGTTTTCTTCACTTTTATCTATAAGAAATATCACTTGAGATTGTTAGATTGGTCTAGTGTAACAATGCAGCAAACAATGCTAAAGAAATAAATGTCCAGCATAAATCTAAGGGGCATTGAGCTTACCTGAGCAGGTTTTCTGATCTTTCACTCCTAGTTCTTGTTCCTCCAGCAAGACAGTCTCTGGCAGCAACCTGTTGAAGTCATTGAGCTGCTCCAGCAAGCCCAGTAGATGGCTCAGCAAAGGTTGAACTGTGCCCAGGGGCAGCAGGAGCAAGGAGTACATTACTTGGCACAGCAGGCTGCCAGACACTGAATTGTATAACACCACTGGGACAAGAGGTGAGAGGAGTAAAGGGATTAAACTAACTGAAGTGATGATAAATATAAACAATAAATATAGCAGTCAAGTAGAGATTAAAAATTACTTTTCAGATATATAAATGATTAGAAGGGAAGTGATTTTGTGTTTTTTGTAAATAAAAGAGCAGCAGAAAATCCCTTTTTAAGTGGTGTAGCTAGGTGAAAATAGCGCACACTTGCCAAACACTAAAGCCATTTTTCTTACCTTGCAGCTTTTTGATGATTTGTTTGTCTGGGGCAATCTCCTTTAACAATTTGGTTGATCTCCTGAGGGTCTCAGTAGCGCAGGGAAGCAGCAGGTAAAGATGCTCACGAAGCAGTGCTACACTGCTGTCATCCTACAGAGCCAAAAATGCAAACTTAAATGCAACTGCAATACTAAGGTTTGGTATGCCAGCACATTGTACCCTGAAACATTTAGAAATGTGTCATTCGCTTTCTATTGAAGTGCTCATTTCTGATGAGGTACCACTCATTTTCCTTCACATTTGGCAGAGTTCCTTGTTTACCTCGGGGCTGGAACTGATGTAGCAATGAGCAAGCAGGTGTTTGTGAAGTCCAGAAAGCAGCTGGTGAAAGTGAGAAGGAGGATCCATTTGTCCCTGACTATCGCCAACAAGCTGCTTGTCGCTGTTTTTTTCCAGTTCCCCAAATTGCTGCTCCTGTATGAAGATAAAGACCAACAGAAAGCATTAGGAAGAACGGGAACAAAGGATCAGTGTGTGAGATAGCTAAATACAAAAATAGATGATTTGAAATGAAATGTAAACATAGAAAAATATATATGCGAGTCGGGCGGCGGCCAGGAGCGGAGGTCCTGGCGGACCAATTCCTGGCTACAAAGACTGGCAATTGGGACATGGAATGTCACCTCTCTGGTGGGGAAGGAGCCTGAGCTAGTGTGTGAGGTTGAGAGGTACCGGCTAGATATAGTCGGGCTCACCTCAACGCATGGCCTGGGCTCTGGAACCAGTCTCCTGGAGAGGGGCTGGACTCTGTCTCAGTCTGGAGTTGCCCCCGTGAGATCTTCAACGCACACCTCTGGCAGAGCTTCAATAGCATTCCAAGAGAGACTGGGGACATTGAGTCCGAATGGACCATGTTCAGCACCTCCATTGCCGAAGCCGCTGCACTGAGCTGCGGCCGCAAGGTAGTTGGTGCCTGTCGTGGTGGTAATCCCCGAACCAAATTGTGGACACCAGAGGTGAGGGGAGCCACCAAGCTGAAGAAAGAGTCCTACCGGGCTTGGTTAGCCTGTGGGACTCCGGAGGCAGCTGATAGGTACCGACAGGCCAAGCGGTCCGCCCCGAGTTCCTGAAGGCTCTGGATGTTGTAGGGCTATCTGGGTTGACATGTCTCTCCAATGGTGCGTGGAGATCAGAGTATGGGAGTATGAGGTGACTGGCCCATTGCTACGGGCCATTCAGTCCTTATACAACCGTTGCAAGAGTTTGGTCTGCATAGCCGGCAATAAGTCGGACTTGTTCCTGGTGGGTGATGGGCTCCGCCAGGGCTGCCCTTTGTCACCGATTCTGTTCATAATTTTTATGGACAGAATTTCTAGGCGTAGCCAAGTGGCGGAAGGCTTTCACTTCAGTGGTCTCAGGATCTCATCTCTGCTTCTTGCAGATGATGTGGTCCTGTTGGCTTCATCAGGTGATGGCCTCCAGCTCACCTTGGAACGGTTTGCAGCCGAGTGTGAAGTCGACTAGTCACGATTACGTCGACTATTAAAATCGTCAACGACTAATTTAATAGTCGGCGCGTCGTTTGAAGCTTTGTTAGATCCCAAAAGACGCAGGAATAAGTAGCAGGATTTAAGAGTGTAATAACGGACTGAAACAGAAGATGGCAGCACTGCATGTACAAGGATGCC
Source organism: Haplochromis burtoni (assembly GCF_018398535.1). Taxonomy (NCBI): domain Eukaryota; kingdom Metazoa; phylum Chordata; class Actinopteri; order Cichliformes; family Cichlidae; genus Haplochromis; species Haplochromis burtoni. Next base: position 30,956 of record NW_024582987.1, on the reverse strand, counting down.
AGCTGCCGTTAAACCCCGAAGAAGAAGAAGCTGTGTCCCAGAATTCATAGCGCAGCCCAGCTCAGTTTCCAACTGCAGCTACTTCGTTTTAATATTACTCTTATTATTCTTTCTGGGTCACAAAATAAACGTTTGACATATTTTCAGGTGAGAATGTAGCTGTGTAAACCTCAAATATCTGCTCAGTTTATCAAGACACCACATATTTTCAAAGCGCTCCGACGTTTTCGGAGACGTCTGTTACCCACTAGCTCGATAGTTAGCCGAGGTTCAAGGCTCACTGGAGCCCGTGAGAACACCGGACTCCCAGCAAATCGTTTTCAAACCCACCGCCGTCTTTCGCTACTCAGGTTAAACATACATAAGTCACTTAGATAACTTAAAAATGATATTATTTGGCTTTTTTTTAGTATTTTATTTGTTCCTGAGTAAATCGGTTTGGCTGAGATCAAAGTTATAGTTTTTACACAGCTGAATAAACGTCAAGCAGACAGCTGATTATCAGAAGTGTGAGATGCTGGAGAATATACTCCGGTGTCCCGTTATATTTTAGATAGCAAGGAGTTTATTAAACTTCACCGAAACAATCTGCAAATTTCATTAAAATTTAATAAACTATCATCTTGTCTTTATTTTTAGTTACCACATACCTTAAACACTTAAAGCTGTAAGCTAATGATAGTTATATAAGAGCAGATGTTGCTGGTGCAATAAGCTGTACGTTTTATGTCCAATGGATGCATGATCTGATTAGTCGACTAATTGCAAAAATAATCAGTGACTAGTCGGCTATCAAAATAATCATTTGTGGCAGCCCTAGTGTGAAGCGGTGGGAATGAGAATCAGCACCTCCAAATCTGAGGCGATGGTCCTCAGCCGGAAAAGGGTGGAGTGCCCACTCCGAGTCAGGGATGAGACCCTGCCCCAAGTGGAGGAGTTTAAGTATCTCGGGGTCTTGTTCACAAGTGATGGGAGAAGGGAGCAGGAGATCGACAGACGGATTGGTGAAGAGAGAGCTGAGTATAAAAGCGAAGCTCTCAATTTACCGGTCGATCTACACCCCTACCCTCACCTATGGTCACGAGCTGTGGGTAGTGACCTAAAGAACGAGATCACGAATACAAGCGCCAGAAAATGGGGTTCCTCAGAAGGGTGGCTGGTGTCTCTTTTATAGATAGGGTGAGAAGTTTGGCCATTCGGAAGGGGCTTAGAGTAGAGCCGCTGCTCCTCCACATCGAAAGGAGCCAGTTGAGGTGGTTCGGGCATCTGACAAGGATGCCCCTGGGCGCCTCCTGGGCGAGGTTTTCCGGGCATGTCCCACCAGGAGGAGGCCCCGGGGCAGATCCAGGACACGCTGGAGAGATTATATCTCTCGGCTGGCCTGGGAACGCCTTGGTGTTCCCCCGGATAAGCTGGAGGAGGTGGCTGGGGAGAGGGAGGTCTGGGCTTCTCTGCTTGGGCTGCTGCCCCCTAAACCCAGCCCCGGAAAAGCGGAAGAAAATGGATGGATGGAACAGTCTGACTGAACAGTAAAAATGTGGACAATATTCAGAAAACCTGCTAAAACTTTAAACAAAACTACTTATCAAACCCCACTGACACACTATTGATTAAAGTCTTTATTTATTAAAACATCCATCCATAATCTGGGTCTACCCAGGGGTCTCTTCCTGATTGAGTGTGCCTGGAACACCTCCAAAGGGAGGCACCCAGGACTAATCCTAAACCTAAGATTCTTAAACCATCTGTGTCCTTTTGACATACGGGAGCAGGGGCAGTACTCCAAGATCTCTGTGGATGCTTCTTACAGTACCTTCCTCTCTATGGCTGAGCCCAGCCACCTTACAGAGGGCACTCATTTCAAACGCTTGTATTTGTGATCCTACTCTTTTGATCTTTACCCAGATTTCATGACCATAGGTGAGGGTTGGGATGTAGGTGGCCTTGTAAATTCAAAGCTTTCAGCTATGCTCCCTTTACCTCAACAGTTCAGTACAAACATCCGTAACAGAGTTAAAAAACATAAATACAAAATTTAGGAAAACAAAATTTGACATGGGAAAGAAAAGTTCAAAATTAACCCTGAAAGCACTAATTCAACCTAAAGTGAAATCTTTCCCCATTTAACTCACAGACAAGTCACACACACACACACAAATGCCTCTATTTCCTACCGTGTAAAATCCTATGCTAAGCAGCAGGGTTCTCAGCAGCACCTCTGCTAAGTGCAGAGGGTCACAGGTGTCAACAGAGCTGGATGAAGAGGGTTGTCGGACTGACAAAGGAGTCACTGGAGGCCCCAGGGCTGTCACTTCTCCAAAATTGCTGTAACCTAGAAGAGAGGCTACGTGGCTCTGGTCCTGAAGGCTGCTGAGGACCATGTCTAACTGAAGACGCTTTAAAAGACACAGAGTGAAGAAGAACAGATGGTCTAGCTCTTCATAATTTAAATGTGAATTTATCAGAAACATTGCTGCAGAGAAGTCTTAACAATTTCACTATCACTTGTTTTCACAGCGTTCCAGCAGTCTTCAACACATTGCCAAGCAACACTCCAACTAAGCACATCAATTTAGCAGACACTGTTATCTGGCTCCAAATATCCATCCATTTGTTAGCTATCCAGTTCACTGTCATTACTAAAACCAGGAAAAACTAGCAGTGAAGGATGAATTCTTATTTAAAACAGTTTAAATACACAAGATAAACAGTGGTTAAAAATTCAAAGCAGACTATTTCTAATGAGCTAAGACACAAATGTGGAAAATACACATCCTGTCACTGCAGCGCTGCTAAAACAGAACCTTCATACCTGTCCTTTGGAAAGAACATTCAAACTCTGAGGGCCCTGAGGAAGGAGTGAGAGGAGCAGCTCCGTTCTCTCCCGAAGTGGAGGCAACAGCAGGGCCGCACCAATAGACAGCGTGTTCAAAACTGCCTGAGGATTGATAGGAAGGGTAACAATCATCATCATCATCAAAATACATGAGATCAACAGTTAGTGCTTCTTTCAGTAAATAAACAGGTTGGCCACATGTCTGATTACACAGAATGGAAGCTTGTAAAACTTTTTCTCCAATGAAGTTTATATACATGTATACTGGAATTTATATAGTGCCCTAACCACTGATGTCAATTTAACAGCCATATACAATCATCTGCAAACCTGCAATAACACATATAACACAGACACACAGAACAAGACAAAATATATAATAAGGTCCTTAATACCCCTTGAAGAGTTAGAAAAAAAAGTAATGGTAACAGAGTTTTCTCTCTATGTTTTAGGTCTTTACCTTACAATATAAAGCACTATGAATGGACTGTTGCTGTGATTTGGTGCTAGAGAAATAAAACTGAAAGGAATTGTTTAGTAAAAGTACTTGACTGAATGGAAATATGTACCGGTGTGTTTCTTTTTTTAATGCAGGTTAACAAAAATAAAGTAAAATATATATAAGAACTGAATTACTTGAAAAAGGAACTGGTAAGAATATAAGCCTGGTCTTGGAGTGCAGCCCCTGCTCCTGGCACAGAATAAATATCCATGCCAAAATATTTCATGAAACGGACTTGTGGTTAAATTCAACCAAGAAGCTTGAAAATCTCAGATTAATAGGGTTCTTGGTGAGCTCCATAATGTTTTGGTTTATAAGCCAGCACCAGCACAACCCTACTGCTGTATTAAACCTGCTGTCACTGTAGGAATACTTCAAAAAATAGTCCGCTTACTTGTTGTATGGAGTCTGGCATGTCAGTGTCTATTAGCCTGAAGAGTAGGTTTCTCAGGGGCCTGCCCTGAGCACCCAGAACCATAGCACCAGTGCCTCCAGCGTGGGCCAGGGACAAGTGGATGGACAGCAGCTTCATGCACAGCAAAATAAAATGATGGTGGTCCCTGAGGCACAGAGAAATTCATATAATTTTAGTTTGAATGAAAATTCCTTGAGGCAGATGAGTACGTTTTTGCTAACTGAATGGAAATATCACACCTTTTACAAACGAAGGGGGCTGGTGGGGTGTCGTCACTAATTCCATCACAATAGCTTTCCAGGAAGTTGCGTAAATAAGTGAACGTACTCTCCTCCAAGTCCACACAGAAGGGCCTGTGCCACGCCACAAGCTGCCTGAAAGCAGAAGCACAAATATTTAATAACTAATATGAAACACAGTTCTGTTTAAAAGTGTTGGTTCTCCACCAATTTCTTTACATTCTGCTTCAAACTGTATTAAAGTCATACGGGTGGACAGCACAGAGCAACAGAGGTACACTGTACTTTGGTTTAATGATTAGCTAAGGGATTACCTGTCAGTTGGAACTGCGGTCCAAGCCAGACTGTGAGAAGTGCCAGCTGTAATTTGCTGTATCGAAATGCCCTCTAAACCAAGCACTTTCTTGGGTTTGGAAATAGGTGTAGAAGTGTGACCCTGCCCACACTGGCCCATGGTGTTATTTCCCCATGCATACACTTCGTTCTCTGACGAAAAGAAAACCAGGTACGTTGCAGCTGGAGCACATTTCTTTTATTGTAAGTGTAATAATCATCTGTTAAGGGAATGTGAGCTGCTGACGATGTCTTACCGTGGGACAGAGCCAAACAGTGGCTGTCTCCACATGAGATATCAATAATCTTGGTGATGCTCAGGTCTTCTATCAACCGGGGCCTCAGAGCTGTTGTTTCAGAGGAGCCGCATCCTAAACATGAGCCACAGCCCCACGCAAACACCTAAAGAAAGAAAATGTTTTGTTTTTAAATCTATGAATTACTGACGGATTCATCTACAGAATAGTAGTAATCTGTAGTAATTATGTGGTAAACACTAATGAATTAATGGTCAGAACTACAACTTTATACTAAAGAAGTGCTAATAGAGAATGAAAGCAACATTTGTTAATAAGACTTTGGTATATCCCTTTAAAATAAAAGCCTTCACCAAATAGTTTTTTTCTTTTTTGTCTACAAATTAGTTTTAGATCATGTGTTTTTTCAAAGACTTCACACACAATAGCAGTTTAATTAATTTAAATCTAACCAAAAACACTTCATCTCACCTGTCCTGCAGAGGTTAGGGCCAGAGATGACTGGCTACCAGCACACACTTTCCTGATGATGAATCCATGCAGGGATTCTACGACCTTGGGCCGATACACACGATTGGTGTCTCCGTGACCCAGTTTACCTGCAAGGATGAGTCATATCTGAGCATGATAGGGCACAACATATACTGCTGTGGCACTGTCACACACATGAAATCTTGCTTTGAAAGTACTTAAATTACACTAACTGTGTTAAAATCGAACAGTATACCATCCACTCACCATTATCTCCTCCTCCAAAGGACCACACAGTACGCCCATCCTGAGCCACAGCGATGGTGTGGGAGCTGCCACAGGCCACCTGCCCGACACCACTGATATCCTTCACTAGTGTGGGCATGTTCCGACTTTGGCTGTCACTTTGACCTGGACACAGGACATCAGAGGTTGTTGCTATGCTACCAGAGGAATGACATCACTTTGAAGTGGCTGAGACAAGATCGAGCAATTTGAGAAATAAGCTGTGTACCAAGTCTGCCAAAGTCCCCTTCGCCCCATGTATAAAGCTCTCCATCATTAGTCACAGCAGCACTGTGTCTGTAGCCAGCAGACACACAAACAACAACCTGTAAAAAAAAAAAAAAACAACAACAACAACAACAAAAAAACACCACTATTTATTTATAATTATGCTAAAATCAATTGACTTATAACATTTTTTTTCCCTACAAGCTGCCATTTCCTGCTTACTTTGCCCAGCAGCGGTCCTTGTATGATTTTGGGATACTTTTGTGTAGCACTGTTGCCATGGCCCAGTTTCCCATATTCTCCATCACCCCAGCTGAAGACCTGAAAGAAATATTTGACAATTTACACTGTATTAATCGGTTTAATTAAAATGTAGTGGTAATGGAAGACAGTGAATTACAACAAGTATAAATCATCACCCACACATGCGCATGTTTGAGTGGGTGTGAAATGTGTGAAGTTTAAAATATTACAGAACTGGCCTTTGAAAAGCAGGAAAGCTCCATCACTTTTTCACAATGTTATCAGGTATACCTGTTCAACTGCTCATTAATGCATGTGTGATGCTATCATGGTAATATGGACAATATTTCTGATAAATGTTTCCAGCACCATGCTGAATCTGTGCCATGAAGTTTCTAGACAAAAGTCCAACCTGGTACCAGAAAGATGTACCTAATAAAATCTCCGGTGAGTGTATACATATTATATCGCAGTTGTAGTGTCACAAATCCCGCATGCAAACCTTTAAAATATTTACTAATAGTCGTTCTAACTTCTTACCTCTCCCTCGACAGTGATGGCCAAAGTGTGACCATCGGAGCCCTTGGAGGAGGACACTTTCTTAATGTTCCTGTGTGGTTCAAGTACAAGCTTCTTGGGCATAGACTGGTTGTTGGAGTCCCCCAAGCCCAGACGGCCATAGCTGCCCTTCCCACATGCTTTCACTGAGCCATCCGCAGACACAGAGAAGGTGCAGTACTGGCCTGCTTCAATCTAACAGAAGATTAAAGTGGACAGCATAGGAAATGTAAACTGGCACGCTAAGATAATTCTAATGATTTATTAATGTAGTTCTGGTGTGCTTTCAATTTTATAAACTCACAACAACACATTCAATACAGCACTCAAATCAAAGGCAGCATTTTCACCTGTTTTATTTGGAATTTTTGTTTTGTTAGCACAGTTGGGATTTTTAGCATCTGTAACCATTTTTTAAAAAGACAAAACCCACCTCAAGTGTGAGGCATGTGGAAAATCTATTAATACCACCACAAAATTAGAGATTATCAAGTGTAAAAACCTCAATAAATAATAGGAACATTAATCATTTCATTGAATTAGTTTAAGCCCTACCCTTGTGGCTTGTCATACCATTTGGGCATCACTGAAGCCCTGCGTCAGTTTTGGCAGCAGGATTTTCTCCAGTGTCCCCTCTGCCAGCTGATGGCTGCTGTTGCTGCCCCACACATACACCATGACTGTATTGCTCTCAGTGCCGGGAGCAGCTGCATCCGTGCTACACGAGCACAGGCAGTAGGACGCTAGGTTACAAATCTGTCGGCGTAGAGAGAAGCCTTTCAGGTCAGTTACTGTAAACGGCCATGAATTCTTAATAGTGTCGATATGCATGTCAATAAGACTTCACTCACCTCTTCAAATAAGCAGAGAGCTGCCTGGGAGAGTCGACAATGTCCATCTGCATCCTTCTTAAGCACCTGAGTATTGACGGGATCGCCACGAAAACCCTGGAAATAAATAGTTGTTGTTGATCCTTCAGCATAGTACGTTTTCACTTTGACCTGACATTCAGTGTATGTAAATGTTGCATGCAGATTTGGATTTATAACAAAATGAACTTGTATTTGCAGTCCGTTGTTTTCGGTACCAAATATTTCAAAACCTGATGTATCGGAAGGAAAAACATTTCTCTCCTTAAGAACAGCGACATGCCACAGCATGATCAAACAGAGACTGAAGACAAGCAGGCAACAACATAGCTCTTTGTAGGCACACTAGTGAGTGGAGAAAGCAGCAGGCTGTATTCAACTTGTATTTGTCTCACTAGAAACAAATGAGCAATCTTCATCTTTTACACTCACCAGCCACTTTGTTAGATAAGGCTAGTTAAATGTAATTCAACCTAGCAGCACCAGCTATGACTCCAATACTTAGACTGAATTTGACCACCTCTACATGATAAATAATGTGCAATATAATGAAGTCGTTGGCAACGGCCATCTCTGGTTGCCATTTGTACAGAAATATTACAAAGCTGATTAACCTGCTAAAGGATGACTCAATGTGCATATCTATAGAGGACAGCAAGGCTGACTCAATCCTAATCCTTATCTGCACATTAACCCATCTACAAGCTTCAATGACACACTTCATTTCTGAAAAGGACAGCCTACAGAAGCATGAACGTGAAAAGCCATTTTCCTACTTTAGAGACAATGGGGCTTTTATCAGTATGTTCATGAAAGGCTGTGAAAGTTACCAAAAATAAACGCATGAAGCAACCGTGGCTCTAATTCAAATCACTCTGAAAGTGGAACAGAGCCACAGCATGTGAACTGATTGTACTTAAACTTCTGTAAACTAATATGTCCAATATATCACATGATTGCAGGACAAATCTATCTCAGGCAATTAAAGAAATACCATCAGTGACCGAGTGTAACATTAAAAAAAGTACGATTACTCCAAAGACTGATATGAAAACAAGTCGCATACCGAATATTGCCTCATTTGGAGAAGAGTTTGATGGATGACATCAAAGCCCACACCGGCTGACTGCTGGGAGCTCAGTGAGGAGGAGGAGGAGGAGGAGGAGGAGGAGGAGGAGGAGGAGGAGGAGGAGGAGGAAGACAGTGTAGGGGTGGAAGAGGACATGGAAGCAGCCAAGGCTACCTCCACCCCCTCTAGCAGAAACTTCAGGGAGCCTCTCTGCATGGCCAGGCCGAGCAGCAGCTCCAGCGCCAGCCTCCGACCAATCGGGTCTGCGCCACCGTTCCCGCTGCTCACCGATGTCTTCTTCAGGAAGTCAGCCACCTGTGCCAGACAGTCCAGACCCACTGACGGGATCTTATTCTCATTAGCCAGAGAGAGTGGTGGCAGCGAAGTCAGGACAGAGGACGCTGTGTTGAGCACATCGTTGCAAAGCACAGACTCTGGATGAATAGAAGCTGCGTATTTCCAGTTCTGCTGCAGCAGCGAGAAGAGCAGACTCAAGCCAGTCCTGACACCCATTTCTATTAGAACATCGGTACCCGACTTGATTTTGGATGCTCCCCCTGGTAGGAAAGGCTCTGAGGCCGGCTCAATTTGCCCACATTCAGTTCCGCTGTCTTTGGAGTGGGAGGGCAGCTGCACACGGAATTTGTCATGGTATTTGCTGTGAAGTGCATAGTAGATCCTCTGTAGAACTACCAGCCTGTGGTGGAGATCCACGGTGTAGGAGGTTTGCGTCAGCACGCGGTGAGCCAGCCATCGCTGGCTACGAAGCAGGGAGGACAGGTACTCTTCCTTCTCCGCAGATGCACTGGACTCACATTCGAAGTCCGGAAGGCGTGGGCCTGCGAGTTCTTGAACAGGTTGGGCGAGGGTCACCACTTCCTTGTTGTGAAGGAGCTTATCGTAGAGCGCGGCAGCACCATGCCTCCTGGCTGTCTGCAGGCTGTCCTCTGCCGCCCAGGAGCTATTGAAGTGCTCCTGCCACTTCAGCAACACATGGGTCTGACAAGGCACCATGTCTGAGCATTATCTATACTCTGATGTATACCTAAAAAAAAAAAACATATCAAAAGAGAGGATGAGGCTTAAAGAAAGTCTAATATAGAAAATTCACACATATCCACTCCAGTACAGATTAACACAAAGAATTGCACATCTCTCTTCATCACAAATTTACAGGCAACATTTGCTGCAGAAAGCCAGTGTTCTGATGCGTTTTCCTGCCAAGTGCATTCAGTGTGAAGGTGTCGGGTTTCTCCTTAGCGTCGGCACTTGTCCAACATACACTACATCCAGGATATTGCCATAGGCCCGGTGGGTATCACTGAAATAGGTCAGCGCACCCTATGATGGCAGCTAACTAGCACACCCACACTAATGAGGAGGGTGTGTTTGTCTTACAAGTTATTACGCCACAAAGCACAAAGGGATGCAATACAAAATAGCACATGTCAAATTTAAATTCATAATTCATTCATTTAAAGTTGGTTCCCTAACCCCACATCCTCACCTAGTGATCTGCTGCATTTTTGTTGGCTTTCCAACCAAAATAAGAGCGTGTCTGTTTCTGTCGCCTGGAAATGATGCATCTCCAGCCAAGCAGCTTTCCAGCTAGTGGGGAAAATAATGATTTTACTCATAATATTTTGCAGATAATCAGACACCAGCTGGTTAACTGCATCCACCCCCTTGAAAGTCATTACATTCATAACAGAAGCTAAGCCACAACAGTCCTTGTAACGGTCACAATACGAAGGTCATATTCATAGCACTAGTAGGCACGACATTCCCCTGAAACACTGCTTACGCACACTCATCTTAAATATTCTAAAGCAGGTTAACCTGATACCCACTCGTACATTTACTGTATTATTTTTTAATCATTTTAAACATACATGAACTAATACTTCTAGTTAATGGTGAACAAAACAGTGATATTAGCCATCTTGATTACCATTATGTTGATTATCGGATGACCCTACAGGTTCTAACTGTACCAAACTAACGGTTGCTCAACATGTGAGCCCACAAATTTATCCATAGTCCTGTCACAGACTCTCATTTCTCTTGCTGTCCCTGAGGCCCATGGGGCTATATAGTTTCCACTTTGGCCAAAAATAACAGCAGGCATTGATATAGTAGTGAGCTCCATGGTCAGACGACAACAAGAAACTGCCAGCAGTGTAAGACGCAACCATCACACACTGCAGACCGTCTGGTATTTAAGGATATCAACATCCAGGACACGTTGTGAATTTAGTTCTCTGTTCTCATTTCAAGCAGCTCATTTCAGACTTCAGTCAGCAAATGTCAATCTACATTACAATTTACAATTACAATCTACATGGGGCGATCGTGGCTCAAGAGTTGGGAGTTCGCCTTGTAATCGGAAGGTTGCCGGTTCGAGCCCCGGCTTGGACAGTCTCGGTCGTTGTGTCCTTGGGCAAGACACTTCATAGTTTGTTGGTTTTGTTTTTTCTGATTTTTTCTGCATTAAATGCAATGAATTTAAGTATATAGAAATGTGCTATACAAATAAAATTGCCAATGCCATAGGTGGGATCAAGCAATTGGGGGGGGGGGGGGGCACGTCAATCAGTAACTCCATGCATGGCAGTGATATTTTCCAAAAAAAAACAAAATCTTTGGACCAAGACGATAAAAATCTGACAATTTCAATTTCACTAAATGTGTTTTCTATGGAACAAACAAATGCTTTTCACATAAAACAATACAACTTTCCCGACATAAAAATCTTTTTTAATGTAATCTGTACATTTTTCTTAATTATTATTATTATTATTTTATTCTTTAATTTTTACTTGAAGACTACATTTTTGTGCACGGTAGCTGAGCATAAATCCACAAGAAAATAATCAAGACTTTAAACGCAACCTCCTTCATACTGACTGCTGGATGAGGTGAGCTGACACTAGGACGCCCTTTCGGCACGATGGGGTTTGGAAGTTTTCGAGAATGAGCTGGAGGAAGTTGCCGACCCAATTAAGGGACGTTTGGGCTGCTGTTGCCAGGACAACCCCATCACTAAAAGCATAATGAATACTTGAATGACAGTTAACCAAAACCAGGACCGGATAACAAAGAGAATTTGTTCACCATAATACAAGCTACCGGTTAAAAATACATTAAATTTATTAACAACAACAACAACAACAATAATAATAATAATAATAATAATAATAATAATAATAATAATAATAATAATGATGATGATGATGATGATGAAGAATACAATTTAATAATAATAATTCTAGCATAAATGACTTGGGCACCCACGCTTATGACAACCCGGTAGGACATTTAGTATTTAAATTAACAGCATGACACAGTCCTGCGGGCTGGCTTCTCACTTTAAAGCTTATATCAACATTTAGTACCGTTACTGCTACGTGGCTCACGTCTCTCTGGTTTATTGTTACATAGTAGCTACCGACCTGCACCAATAAAAACACCGGCAAACGTGAAGCGCAGATTCCGCCGTGTCATTCACAAACACCGGTAACATTATTCTGCGTCTGCGGTGACAGCTGAGCTAACGCTGGCTGCAGTGCAGTTGCTAGTCTGCTCCATGGCTGTCAAAACCCGACCAAGCCCCTCCACTTAGTGCCTGTCAGCTCCCGGTAAAATAAACCCCCGCGTGGGTCGCTAACGTCGTAAAGGTAATTTTAAAATGAAAAGACATATAAGACACATTGACAGTAAAAACACCGCCAGTGAATGTTTTGCGTTACCTGCTGTGTCCCAGTGAGGTCTCCCTTGGACGCAAATATCATCATCAACCTTCTCCTCGCTCCCCCTCTTCTTCTTCGGACGACTTTTAATCCCCGATGGCAGTCGGTGTTTGGTCGACGCGTTACCGCCACCGTGTGTCTCGGAGCGAAGCTCGTTAACGTCACTAACACCTTTGAGTTTTTGTTAAAAAAAAAAAAAAAAAAAAAAAATCTGCATGGCCAGAGAAAAAGTCAAAGTGGATAAACAAGAGACAGGCTGTAGCCACATTGAATTCCCCAAACCACAGTTGTAGAAAAAATGATTATACCCCATTAAACCGCTCTTAAAATAATCTTATTATAAATTATAGAAGTTTTATAAAGATACAATACTGACGGGAAATATGCACTTAATAGTATTAATTAGGCAAAATGAAAATTAACAAGAAACACAGACGAATGATCCTCTGAAACTTTGTTGCATTATGGGAAATGTAGGATCTGTATAGACCCTGGGGCTAGGAACCAGGTTAATTCCTTCTCATGTTTCATTTCTGTTCTCCTGAGTCGCTTATGTCTAGTATCTTGTAATGATTGCTACTCTTGATGTCCAATAATAGTATTTTTCCAGCCTTACTTTTTAGGTTAAACAAAAATAGAAACGTAAGGAGCTCTTTTTAACTTAAAAAAATAACAAGGGAGCAAAGATTTGTCATCAGAATCGTTTCAATTTCCCCTTTTCTTACTATAAAGCTCAACAATATTAATGCAGTAAATTTAACAAGGAGCTAAACATTATAGTAAATTTATATGAATTTATTTTTGAAAGCATTTCCTCTGTGATTTCAGGTGCACATAAAATTCATTGCAATCTGAATTCAAGGAACTAATTTGCGTGTGTTGTGGGGGCTAAAAAGACGTATCTCCAATTGTGTAACATGTTAACGAATGAGAGTTCTCACACAGCTACAGGCCCAGTAACTAGCACAAAACTAAAGTTGAATCAGTGGCGACAAACCTAATGCAATCGGACCTCTGGGGGTTCCCACTCAGACAAAAACAAACCAAACTAAACTTGTGACATCAGTTCACACGAATTTCAATTCCTGGATGGCGGTCCAGAGTTAATCCCACTTCCAAGCCGGATTTCTAAAAAAAGGGACTGACAAAACTGACTGACAAAAAAGGGGGGGACAACAACACCGGAATGAGGAAATTGACGAGAGCAAGCCATGTGCAAAACAAAGTTGTTCATTGCAGATAACCATGCAACCTGATGAACCACAGGTCACTCCGCTTAAGTCTCGCAGAGGTGCTCAGCTTCTCTAGTCTCACCAGGACACTCATCCAAAAGACAGCATCACCCCTTTCAAGCTTTCTGCTCATTCCGCTTCTTCCCGTGCAGTGATGTTTTTTCTGCTTATCACAGTGTCGTGTTCACTTGTGGTGCATGATGCTGAGGCATGGAGCGCCAGTGTGAAGTACGCGGTGAACTGCCCCGACAGATGCACGGCGGAGCGGTGTGGCGGGACGCAGCGGTGCTCTCGGACGGTCCTGGATGACTGCGGCTGTTGCCAGGTCTGTGCAGCCGGCAGAGGGGAGCACTGCTACCGCACAGTGTCGGGGATGCACGGAGTGAAGTGCGGACCGGGATTATTCTGCGAGTTCTACAAGGATGAAGACGACTATGGAGACGAATATGGAATTTGCAAAGGTATTTTCTCATTAAATAACCTTAAAAAATCTGGGAGCTGCTTGTGCATGCTGCAGTTTGGTAACACTGATGTTACTGCACCAAACCCAGTATCCATTTATGTTATTACAGCCTTTACCCAAGGTTTTAGAAATTCTCCCAAATAACGGCACACATCTGTGAGCATGTGCAGATGCGGACATCCTTGCTGAATATTTAACTTGATGATCATACCTTGTATAATCTGAGACTTGCAGTTTATGCTGTAGCAATATCCACTAAATAATAAATGTTTTCTTTCTTTACAGAATGTCTCTATGGAACCTATGGGGTTGAGTGCCGTAAGACCTGCAACTGCAAGGGAGGCATATGTGACAGAGAAACCGGAGCTTGTCTCACCCTCACCTTCTTTGCCAAAATCGCCAGCAAGCTTAAGAATGAACCACAAGCAGGTAAAGGAGAAATATTATTTTCATTTAAAGTTGAAGGTTTGAAGCCTTTGTGTAATTAGTAATAACTTCTCTATGGGCTAGTAGAAGCTGAATGTCTTGCCAAGTGGACTAAATTAAAATTCTGAATATGATGTATCATTTGCATGAACTGAAAGGCTAATGGTCTCCTTTACTTGTATTCTCAGGGACTGAGGTGGGCTCGGGAGAAGTGAACGCTGTGCAGAACACAGATCAGAACACAAACAGATCCACTGCTCCAAAGCGGCTCAACCCTCGCTGACAAGTGCTGACAAGACTGAATCTATTCAGTATAAATGTAGCATTAACTTATAAATTAACTGAAAGATATATTTTATTAGAATACGCCAGATAACAAATTTAAAAAAAAAGAAAGAAAGAAAGAAAAAACACTTTGTTACAGCTTTTGGAGTTTTTAGTTGGTTTGCTTGGTTTTTGTTTGACACCATTATCTTTTGTAATGAAATATGCAGACTATGTTATTCTTTCCAGATCTTTCTTTGTTCCTCAATAAATTAATGAAAATGACCCTGCAGTCTCTTCCCATTAGCTTCAGTGTCATTTAGAGTGCCTTTGTTTGTCAAAGTTGACCTGTACAATGATCCAAAATGGGCATTATCATATACAACACTGGGTGTGGTAGAGAATGCATTTGCAATTAAACCAAAGTTATCACTTAAGGTTATCATTTAATTGCCTAATTTAGCAATACATATTTTGCCTTGGTTGTTAAATCGAGCCAGACATGAAATACCGAGTGGGTATGTTGTAAAAGCATTAATTATTGCATGGTAATTAACATATTGTGCAGTTGTAGATTAAACTAATTAAATATAAAGGACAAATAAGCCCATAAATAAGTGGAATCCATTCATGTTGTTAACTGTAAGTACATTGTGCAAGGCGACAGAGTTGTTTGGACACAGCAGATTAATCACTGTAAGCCAGGAGCCTCTCCAGGCTTTGCTTGGCTGTGTGCTTTATCGCCACGTTACTGCAGCAGGGAGCTCTGCCATTTCTTCATATACCTTTGGGTTTTTCTCTTTTTGCAGTAGGCTGGGTTCCACCAGAAAAAAAAAACTCCACAAACCAAGACATCATTTTTTTTAATCTCAGATGAGTATTCTCCTTATTCCCAGAGTATGTTTGTGTGTAGAAAATTTACTGTCCAGATATAGTTGTAAATTTGGACCAAAGTGTCACGCAGATAGAAAACCTTGGCATTTATTTAAGAGAGGGAAAGGGGTCTTTTGAGCAGTGCAAAAATATCAAGAAGTCTGATGAGAAGTGCATATTTTGAGCAGAAGGAATTCCTGCCAGTGTGGTTTCCCATGATGATGTGACATGATGTATCCAAACACAGGAGCAAAAATGGATTTTTATTGCTGAGACTTTTTACAGACATCTTTGACTTCACATTTTTTGGGTGCCCTAGTTACTTAGCTTTCAAAAATGGGAAAATATGCTTTTTTTTCCCATGCAGAACACAACTCTCAATCAGTGAAAAATGTTTTAATCCAAAAACGCAAAAGAAAAACTGGAGGAAGAAAGAGAGAGGATTCAAAGAAGGAAGGTTTCTCAGTCTATGTAATGAAGGACACAGACTTTTAGTTTTGTAACAAAAACAAGAAAAGCAAACATTATAATATTGTTTATTTACTGGATTTTCTTCTCCACTTCACCCATCGGTTTCTTTAAACACCAGAGAAGATAGACACAAATTTTAAGTCAGCGAGCGTCATTAATAATACACCCTTTTCAGAAAATGGTATCTATCTTTAGATTTAACAATTTTATTTAAATCCTAAAATTCTACAGAAAAACAGTGGAACAAATTCTGTGCAGATTATACAAAGCACTTCAAACAGTGTTGTGTAAAAGTACTAGCCACCCCTCATTTCTTTATTTTTTGCTCCCAAGTGGAGACAGGCTGCTTTTATTAGCAGCCTATCACAAAACATTTCATTTGTTTCCATTTTTTAGCTGAATCCATAATAAATGTTAAAAATAACCCAATTTGACAGGCATAAAATAGTGATGTTTGCATAAATAATATGATTCCCACTGAGGTATTAGCAACAAACGTAGCATATGTCTGCAGTGTGGGCAGTCTGTCCTTAAAAAAAGAAAAGAAAAAAAGAAGAAAGAACCTGAGAGATGCATTTAGCCCTTTATTTGATCATCTACTGTTCATTAGAAATAGTCTCAGTGGAAGGGTGGATGTCAAGAAAACAAAGGAAAAAGCTGTGGTATGCCAAATTATACTGACAAATCACTGGCAACAAGTCTGAAATTTTGAATTCAAATCATTATCATTATGTACAGAGGGGATCAGGACAGAGGGACAAAATTTGTGAAACCAACACGGTGGAGGCCCTGTCACGGTTTGGGGCTGTATTTCAGCCAGAAGTTTAGCGATCTCATCAGAATTCATGGAACTAAGAACAGAA
The DNA here is from genome assembly GCF_018398535.1 of Haplochromis burtoni. Classification (NCBI taxonomy): domain Eukaryota; kingdom Metazoa; phylum Chordata; class Actinopteri; order Cichliformes; family Cichlidae; genus Haplochromis; species Haplochromis burtoni. Next base: position 14,310 of record NW_024582987.1, on the reverse strand, counting down.
AAATGGATTTTGATCCATCATACAATACCATCTGGAAAGCATCAGATTGGCAACATCTTCTTTTTCCACCACAATAATGTTTCCAAACACGCTGCCAGTGCAGTACAAACTTACCTGGATAGAAAAACATACAACTGAACACTATGAGGTGTGGATTGTCCTCCCCAGAGCCCCGACCTCAACATTACTGAAGCGGTGGTCATACCAAATATTGATTTTCAAGACTTGTTCAAACCCTGTTTTAGCCTTATATACTGTCTTCCTGTGCATGTTTACATGTGTTCTATTATATTGCTGCACCTTTGTCTGTAGCAAAATATTTAGAAATGAGGGGTGGCTCAACATTTGTGTACATTTTTTAACTATATGAGTTCACGATAGCATTTGAAAACAATAATGTAATACTCGGAGATAAATGTCAAAGTAGTCATATACATATATATTTTATGTGTATATATATTTTATGTGTGTGTATATATATATATATATATATATAAATTTTTTTTTTTTTTTAATAACACTTGTGACAGTTCAATGAAAATTTAAATTAAGTCTCTTTAAAATCGTAAGGAATCCTCATGGCATTAATGATCATTCATTATATGTGGCACTTGATTAGATACTTATCATATGTAATCCTTCATAAAGCAGCATTAACTCTGCTGGAGATTAAAAAAAAATAACTACACGACATCCAGGACAATAAAAAGATTTCAAGAAAATACTGGCCGAGCTAAAAATAACTCTTATTAGCCTCACCTCTGACTCTTACTGGTACAAAAATGTTTTCCAGTATTCAGCTTGTTTATTTCCTGTGCTTCCTGACACCTGTGAAAATGGTCCTTCTTCCTGTTGTTGTTGTGTCTGCCCAAGACAGGAATTTAAAAGCATGGGGTTTTTCAAGTGACACTCCGAAAGCTCTGGAATTTATACGTGACACACAACTGCACATGCCCTGTCCTTGTTTTGGGAGCTAGTTAGAGAATGCTTCGTATCGTTTCAATCAACGCTTCACCTCTAAACACTACGACAGAATTAAAATGTGGCCAGTCTGAATTTGTTTCTAAATCATAAATATGATGAACAGGGGTGTATCAGCATATCTGTATTATTATTATTTACAGGAACATTCATGATTTCCCAATCCTCACATTTCCTTGACCAATAGCCATAAAAAGCAGAAAGGATGAAGTTTCCTGAAAAAGACACAAATTACACTGCATGTGTGTTGGTTGTCAGTCCAAGGACAAGGTGACACACACAAACACACATATACATACAGGTATGGGACAGTCTGTGTGTGAAGGCAGTGAGCATTCACACATTCAAGTGCTTAGGCTCAAATGTTCCTCTCATTCCCCTGAGAACCGACCGGCCGAGGTCCCGCAACCAAACAAAGGACCCTGGAAAATAACAGGAAAGAGTTGGTGAGAAATACCCTTTATCTGACTCCCTGAACACGTCACTGCCGCCTCTGCAGAAACAAAGGTGCGTGAATGGAGTAGTAAATAACACTGATTTACTGCAAATAGATGTTCTGGTATTTATACTTTGGCTCTGCCTCAACAGGTTGTTTATTGTAGCAGTGGACTGACAAACACCGCAAACAAGGAAATTAAGTGATGAGTTTGATTACACTGATTGCAGGTAATCAAAACTAAGCAACAACAAGCGCGTCGTGACCATCCTGGTCTGTTCAAATGACGTAAATTCGGTCGGATTAATCAACTCTTTTGGTTCTTTTAATCAATGGTTTCACTCACTTTTTCTTTTTTTAACGGTTCTCAGAAAGCTCACGTAGTAAACTGATAGCAGCAAAACAACAGGTCAGATCCTTGACCTTAGTGACCTGACAGATTTCTGACCCCTGGAGGGATTGTCTTTTCCATCATGACGTGACGTGAGGAGGAACATTCCCAAGCAGCGTTATCATCACACCTCCAGAATATGGAGACTTACTTTTAGTAGCCAACAAACAACACAAAGAAATAAATGACCTTTTTTTCATAATTGCCTGAGATATTTATTCATGTAACTCTTTGCTTTAAGGACCTATTCTGTTACCTAATGAATGGGGATACATTTTTTATTATTATTATTAATTTGGAAACAGTAAGGAATTTTCTGGCATTAGAAAAATGTTCTCCTGGCGAACGTCCTTTTTTTTTTGCAGAAGTCAGAAATATTTACCATCAGTACATTTTGGTTCTTTTAATCAAAGTTTAATTCTATTGTATTCTATTGTATTCTATTCTATTTCCTTTACTCCCAGTTATGTGCACTAAACACTATCAGAACAAATGAGTCGCAAATGTATCTTTCACAAGAAATGTTGACCACTAAAGTTGACAAGATACATTTTCCGTTAACTGGTTTTTAACAGCATGGCTGTAAATCGGGACCTCCCCGCCTTTGCATGTGCTTTTGTAAAGGATGTAGTGAGAGCAGCAGCAAGACACTGAGCAAAAGACGTATCAGGGACACTGATTAGGGTTAGGGGTTTGTAAACATAAAAGGAAGTGGGTTGCTAAGCGGCTCGCAGATATTTAATGGTTGCAGGCAGAATAGAAGTTGAATTTGACTTAATCGCCTTTCTAATCTACTGCTAAGTTATTTACTTTATATCAAGGATTTTAAACTCATTTTACATTGTGGGCCACATGCAGTCCAGTTTGAGCTTAAATGGACTGGACAAGTGAAACTCCCCTTTTTTCAGTGAAAATAAGTTGAATGACACATTTAATCCTTGACATACTGTAGCTTGATATAAGACAAAGAAGTGCAATTTCAACAGTACGCCTCAGTTATTTTCTTCATAACGAAGAAATGTTGCTGTAGTAAATGAAAGAAATTTGTGAGCACCACTCTTTGGGCCGAAATTGTAAGGCCAATGTGTTAAATCACAGACACAAGTTCTTGTAACTCATTGCCAAGACTGTCCTTTAATTATAAAACATAAGGTTTTTCTTAATTCAAAGCAAATATCCTATGTATTTATTTTTTACAGTGGATCCAAAAACAGACAAAGTTCACTTTGAGAGTTCACTTGTTCTCCCTGTTTTTATGTGGGTTCTCACCAGGTACTCCCACTTCTTCCCACAGTCCCCATTATGATAAAAAAAAAATGTAATTAAAAATTTTAAAAAAGCTACAAATGAGAATTTTTTAAAATGCCCATTAAAAAGCTTTTAATTTTAGTGAACGTGAACAGAGTTTTGAAATACATAGATTTGTGATTATCCATTTTTGGAGAGACACATGGACCTCTGGTGGCTTCTTTTTGCACTGTCGGACCAAAATAAAAAGAGAAACATAAACACGCTTGCTGAAGTTCCTATTTCAAATGTTTTAGAGACCGCCAGCAGAGAGCACCATTGTGTACAAAGAGAATGGTAACCTTACACCACTGATTTCGGATACATAATCATTACTTTTACCCAGGTGCTATTAGATATTTCAGGTACCTTAGCATATGTAGACATGTGCACTTCATGGAACTTAAGGTCAACTGGATTTTTGTAGTTCAAGAGAAAGAAGGAAAAGAAATGTTTCCTGTAGTTAGATAAATACGCTGCAAGAAGCGTGTGAGCAAACTCTTGCAGTGGAATGAACATGTCTTTTTGTGAGTGGGTGTGTTTGTGTGTCCGTTTTTGTTTTTTTTAAACTTCCTTTCAAAACACCAGCACTCAGTATATTACAGAATGTGCCAAATGACTTTATAAGGAATGAATGCACCTCGAATTAGGGCTTCTGAATGGCACCACTTGTTTACTGTGCATGTTTAACTGGGAGGTTTAATATTAGCTGGCAATAGAGGAAGGTTGGAGGAAGATGAATTTTATTTTAACTGAAGGTGGTATCTGTATGAAGGTGATGTAAATTTAAAACACAAGTGTGTGGGGGAAAAATGAGTGAAAATGTCAAAATTCAGATCAAAATTTTTATACACATTTTAACATCTTATCTGTCCACCCATCTGCTTGTTAAGTTAAACGGACACATTTCTGACATCTCAATGACATCACTGAATAGTAGCATCACATGCAATCTCACATATTCACAGTAAAATAAACAAAATATGGACCAAAAACTGCTGAGTGAAGGAGATGAAGTGAAAGGAAGCAGCAGCAATCCCAAGCTTATGTCATAACCAACAACACCCAAATAATCACTGGCACAAACATAAAAAATGCAGTTACCTAAATATTAGAATATTATTTCTAATACTTGAATTTAAACACTTTCACTTTATTTTTGTCCAAAGCTCAACCCTGCCAGCACAAGCATGTGTGCATTCTTTTGTAGCCAGTCATACCTGCGGGCTAAAATGTGTTTTTGTTTTTGCAAAATTCATTGGTAAGTTTGTTGCACTCAGATCTTCACATCGTGTTCCATTTTCATTTTCTTCTATAAATATGTCTCCTTCTCAAATGTTTTTGTCCTTGATAGAGCTTTGTGCATTCAGCTCCCTGTCATCAGAGACAGTGCTCAGGCACAGCTGTGCAGATACAGCATGTAAACTCAGCTATTTTTTCTCATACATTTAAGTTAACTAGGCAAAAAACAAGATAGTAAACTGAAAAAACAGTTAATTTGGCTTGTTTGAACATAACCTCAGCAATGGCATCAGTCAGATATGTAGCCATTAACCTGGTTTCACAAGGATGAATGAGTGACACAGATCAAACAGACTAACAGATGAGCAGATATAATTTATCATGTCATACTTTGGTTTCTATATGCCATACAAATACAAACAGGGAGGTAACTTTGCTATGGTTTAATACTATGCTATACAGCTGTTCTGACAAAGAGATCACATTATAGTATTTTTCCCTTCTTGTTCTAATCGACACTGTCATTGATTGTGTGATTTTTGGATAGAAATCAAGCAATAACTGATCTTTACCATTGGGGGGCAGTGTGAACAAGCTGTAAACAGACATCCTTTAAAAGTGGCTCAAAGAGTTTCACTCAGAGTCAAAAAAGCACCAACATTATTCAACATTCGCCATTTATTTAAGTCATTTTTGCATCTGCCTTGTGTATTTTTGTTTTTCCCTCTCTGTCAGGACCGTTTGCCAACCAGTTACAACCTCTGTGTGTCTGCTTTGTGGCTTTGTGGGGTACTGATTACAGCCACTGAAGCTATATGGAGCATCTTGCATCCTTAGTTAGTGAGCTGGCATTTATTTCTGTAAAATGAGACCGTTTACTGGCTGCTTATCTGCTTTTGAGTCTAACACGTAAGCCTTTCTACCTTTCTGTAGAGGCTCTCTAGATTTTGCCAAACTAAACCTCATTATGATGCTAAAAGGGAAGTGCTCCCAGACACCTGCCCACTGTGGTCATCTACCCACTTACTGTCGCGACACACTGACTGGCAGAAGTTGAAGATCACTCAGCTACTGCTTTCATTCTTTGGGAATTTACACAAGGGGACATAAGTGAATAAGAAACTTGCAAATGGAGAAATGAAGCTGAAAAGCTGAAAAACAAATTACAAAAGCATTATTCCCATTCACAGCGAGCAGGTTCTTCTCAACAGAGATTCCTGCTGTCTGTCCAGAAGCCACCAGTCCAAAACCTCTGACTGCAAGGCCATGAGAACACACTGAGAAAAACTCATTCCCAGAGGCTTCCTCTGTGAAGATTCATCCATACTAATCTCATAAGTTGTCTATCAGATGAGGTCTCCCAGAATATCTCATGGGAGTAGATGCAGCTCCAGCTTGTTTACAGATGGCCACTTCCTACGTCACAAGGTCACACTGTTTCATGTTCAGCATTCCTCGTCCTGCAAATATAATTAAACACGCCGAGGGATGGCCGAGGACAGATGGCTCCGAGACTGCTGTTGTTTGTTCCATTTTATTTAGTGAGATTTCTCATAAGGATGCTTAATTTTTGTAAAGTGATTAGATTTTATTACAAAGCAGGAATTCTGTTTATTTTTGATTGCCAGATATTAAAAAGCTTTGTTTTTTTATTATTACTGAATTAGATGGACAAGAGCTTTAAAAATAAAGCTAAACGATTGCTGTGCCAACAGTCTTTAGTCATCTGATTAGCAATTTGTGAGAAAATGCTTCTTAAAAATGGTGCTCTAGTGTCAACACTGATGTCAGCATTTTAACACCTGCTGTTTATCAGTAAGAGTGGGTGCCCCCAACCTTGGTGTGTGCAGAAGCCCCACCCACCTGCTGTTCACACCTTGTGTTTTGTGAGGGATGGCCACTTAAAAGAAAGAGAGGGTGAGGGTAGTTAAAAGGGCTTCTTTCTGATAGCAACTGATAAATAGGACTTATTTTCACAACTGTGAGCCATGCAAAGCTACTCTAGCAGAATACAAAACTATAGATGTGAAGTTTAAAATGAGCAAAGTCGCCTTGACTTAGAAGTTTGACTAAAACCATCAGTAACAGTGATGATCACAACATGAACATCTGTAGAAAAAAAATCACAGCGATGCAATTTACTTGACTTTAACTGGCTCTAAAAGTGTCAACTTCATTACAACCCAGAAAGGAAATATAAGTGAATTTCAACCTCTGGGGACTGAAATTTTATTACAAAGCATTTGCAGTTCTGTTGAGATATTTCACTCCAAAGTGAAGCCGAGGACAAGCTAATGTTCCCATAAGTGGAGCCTGGCGGCCCGGATGGCTAATGACCAGAGAATTATGATCACAATTTAATGATTGGTGCTAAACAGGTCATGGATCACTCTCTCTCTCTCTTGCCTACAGCCAGCTAATAGATAATAAAGAAAGGCCTGAGCCTTCACTTGACCCTCTACTATGTCAGGAACCCAGCTGGGACCTTTCTTGTTGATATTATCTCCTCCACAGTTGTCAGCACTTCATTTAAAGTTCTCCGTCACCTCACTCAACCAGCTCCTCCGCAGGACTGCACCACCACAACAGGTCAAATTTGCCCGCATCTTATTACCTGTGAGTTTGCAAACAAACTCATCATCATGCAGATGATTTGATTTTGAGGAAGTAATTATTGTGGGCACACCAGCTACCTCCTACACAGACTGGAATTTGCGTCTCTCCGTTGGTAATGAGCACCTTTTGCAGGCTCAGGGGATAAATTGGGAATTCATAAATGCTGGTCCTGTGGTGATAACATAAAATGTAGTTTGCATGCTGACCAGTTCTGTAAATTATGCATTTGAGCTTGAAATTTTTTTTTTCTTTCAAATGCAAAAAAATTAATCTATTCCTTTACTGACATTGTGCTATTATGCTATGGGGTATGAAATAGCCAGTGCATATTTTTTTTTATCACCAATTTTAAATTAAATGTTTGATATTTATTTATTCATTCAGTCATCCATATTGCACAGACCATGCAAACAAATCATTTAAGTACGGAAGCTATTTTACAAATAGTGATACAAATGGTAAGCTCATTGAAGATAGCCTTCCCTCCAAGTAGAAAAAAGTAAATAACATAAACAGATGAGCAGCAATATTTGTTCATGTAACCTAAAAAAGTGGCTTAGTGTGATCATAACCAGCCTTGTTAGCAAGCCGTGTTGCTCATTATTGTAAAATATGCTGAATAAGAAGCATAATGATGGGAAATTACCACACAACTCAGACGTTCTGCCTGCAGGAGCACAGATACAGTGATTCAGACTGTGACAGCTCATGCGATCTCATCCCAGGCACTACTTTATTTGTAAATTACAGAATGAAAAACGCCTCCTCACCAGAATTAGCTAATGCAGCACTATGAATTTAAGAAAAAAAACAAAACATCAACAACTTTTAGACCACCCCCCCCAAAAAAGCAACACTTTCCAGGGGCTATGTATACAGCTGGGCTGGGACCAAAGTGAGGACAGAGTGACTGAATAAATGTTTGCTGAGCTGCCTGCACGCAGTCGTTTGTACATGTCATGTTGAAGACCCCGTAAAACTCTGGGTGTGTATGCACGCTGGATTAGTCACAGATGGTGTGTGGAAAAGTCGAGATTTTTTCTGTTTATTCTGCATTATAAGCCTGCTGTGGGAAATTTCCTGGCTGTTGAAATTTTAAGATGAGCCGCACAAGTTTCAAAACTGCTGGTTACTTTGCTCTGTATGCTGAAATAAAAGAGAAAGTCAACTGAGGCACTGCTCAGTCGGAGCTCTCCCTCGTTCTTTGAGACTTCCTCAAACATGATTTCTCTCTCTGTATCACACACACACACACACACACACACACACCTCCCCTCCCTGCCTCCTCCACCTCTCTGTACCAACACACACTGCTGTCTTACACCGAGCGTGAGCGCCTCAGCAGCCGGGATGACTGGAGGAGCTGGGACTGCAGATACTGCGGTGCTGAGAAAGACGGCGTGAGCGCGTTTGTGTGCGTGTGCACGTGCCTGGGCGGACTCCAGCTGTAATGGTGCCCCGTGTGTGTGTGACTGTGCTGACCGCAACAGTCATCCTGTCCAACAGCGGAGACTTTCTCAGCGTGCAGATGGTGTGAGCAGTCAGGGGAAAAGTTTCTAACAGCTCGACTGAGTCTCGGCTAACTCAATCCACACTGCACACACACTCATACACTGTGCCAGTCCAGGAGGGGAGCAACAACAACAGCAGCAGCAGCTGAGCATGAGGACAACTTGAGCTTGTGTGTGAGCGGGATTTGTCTTGTAGTTGATTGATTGACCTGTCGCTGAAGAGGATACGGTGTCTGGGCATCACCACACATCCGAGCTGTGAGATTCAACAGGGCTGCTCGTTTGAAAGGTGAGTCCGTTCAGTAAATCTGTTGACTCTTTGTTATGATTATGAAAATGCTGTAAGCAAAACGGACACTTTGTTACTATTTATTTATATTTCAGTCATAACAGGCATTCTTCACCTTAGACTACAGCACAGTAAATATGGCATGTGGTTTTGCTTTGGCACATTTTTAAAGCGGCATCGCTGGGTTAATGGCTCATTAAAGTGATTTATTGTGTGAAGTTACACCTGCGGTGACTGCCATGTTGAGCAACGGAAACGTCAAATGCACGACTTCTGAGCTGCTGTGAATCTGTGCATTAACGCGCAAAACTGTCTTTAAGCTGTAGTCTTTTTCCATTAGCTCCGTTATTGTCTAAAAGCTACACATGTGTGGCTGAAATATGAAATTAGGAGCATGTGTGGCAATTGTTGTTGGAAGGCCGGGAAGCATTAAACTTCAGCGTCTTTCGGGAAAAATTAGTAAGTGTCAGGTTTTGTTATGCCGTACAGTTAAACCAATAGAATAATCTTTAAAATGGTAAGACTGTTGCTTATGACCTCAGTTCTGAGTACTTTTGACTGTAGCACGTAGAAGTTTGTCTATCTGTGGATGGATTTGATTTATGGTAAAAACACATCTTACATGTTTGCCTGATTTCAAAGATTGATGTGGTTTTACATTATTGAGTGAAGTGTGCCAGGAGTACAGGGACAAAGGGGAGTAGGGTCTGCATTCCCATACACATTTTAAGCCCTTGTCCCACATTAGTTTTCATTTTTGTATAATTAACTTCTCATATGAAAATAACCAATTGTTATAGTTCTTTTTATCCTAAATCCTATGTTCTTTTCAAATATTCTGGACCAAGAACACCTTGGCATCTTGGCTGGTACGATTTGATCACAAGATAGTCAGTACTGTTTGGAAACATTTTTGAACTGTTGTGTGTGTGTGTGTGTGTGTGTGTGTGTGAGAGCGTGTGTGTGTGTGTGTGTGTGTGTGTGTGTGTGTA